>NC_029788.2:62492749-62495143 GCF_000816755.2 Arachis ipaensis
AATTTCTGGGAGAAGGTGACACTTTTCCGGTGATCATAAGCTCTGCTTTAAATCCACAGGAAGAGAAAGCACTACTTCAAGTGCTAAGGACACATAAGGCAGCTGATGTTAGAATTTTTGCCAGTAAAGAAGTTCATAAAAACAGTCGCGTTGTAGATATAGTCTCTAAACCGACAGAAATCCCTTCGTACAAACGTTTTCATTGTCACAAGTAACAAACCCCTTAAAAATTGTTAACCGAGTATTTAAACCTCGGGTCGTCTTCTCAAGGAACTGCAAGGAAGTATGTTCTTATTATTGGCTATAAAGGTTGTAATTGGGGTTTAGAAGGTGAGAAGCAAGTGATTTGAATGACAAGTAAAGTAGATGGCAATTGAAATAAATAAATACTGTAAAGCAACTTTTGGCAAGGTAAGAGAAATTAGAAGTCCAACTTAGTTATCTCTCTCTACAATAATGAAAGTTGAATCTAAATTCCACTTAGTTAACCTTTACTAAAGCAAAGGAAAGTCAAGGGACTAATTAGTTTGACCTTCGAATCCTATTTAATTCCTAAGAAAAAGCTGGGATTATTGAAGTTAAGTTCAATTAGCAAGATAGCGATTATCAGTTATGTTCAGTTTGATAATGTTGAGTTACTGATTTCTGAACCAAGACCAAAAGGGGAAAAAGTAAAATTGCTGGAATAAAAATGTCCTCAGATGGAAAGCAATGGTAACACAAATTATAGAGAAAGCAATCAATAACTGAAATACCTCAAATAATCATTAATTCAAATCATAACATGGAAAGGGTTCATAAGTCAAGTTGGCAACAGTTATAGATACGAATAAAAGCATTAAAGTAAAAGTAGCATAGAAACATTAATTAAAGTAAATGCTAAACCTGGATCGAGAGTCACTCTTAAAAACTAAGAGAAGTCATAAATCCTAATCCTAAGAGAGAGAGAGAGGAGAGAACCTCTCTCAAACTAAATCTAAATCATGGAAAGTAGTAAAAAATGCGAGCTCCCTCTTAATGGATGCATTCCCCCACTTTATAGCTTCTAATCTGTGTGTTCTGGGCTGAAAACTGGGTCAAAATCAGCCCAGAAATCGCTCCCTGCGATTTCTGTTACGTCCAGGTCGCGGGCAAGTGACGCGGAGGCGTCGTCCACGCGGCCGCATGGATTGAAGTTCGCAGATGCGACGCGTTCGCGTGGATCACCCATTCGCGTCGCCTAGCGTCAGGGCAACTATGGCATATTATATATCAAATCGAAAGCGCGTCATTTGGACCTCTGTAGCTAAAGTTATAGCCGTTTGAGTGCGAAGAGGTCAGGCTAGACAGCTTAGCAATTTCTCCAACTTATTGTATTTCTTCCACTTTTGCATGTTTCCTTTCCATCCTCTGAACCATTCCTGCCCTGTAATCTCTGAAAATACTTAACACACATATCAAGGCATCTAATGGTAATAAGAGAGGATGAATAAGTGGGTAAAGAGTTGATAAAAACCACTCAATTGAGTACAAGATAAACCATAAAATAGTGGTTTATCAACCTCCCCACACTTAAACAATAGCATGTCCTTATGCTAAGCTCAAGAGAAGCTATAAAGATGAAGAGGAATGGTAGAATGCATGAAATGCAACCTATCTGTATGAATGCAACTATATGCAGAATGTTTCTACCTACTTGGTTAAAAGTAAACAAATATTTTAAGAACATACATGAACTGGATTTCACTAATTCAAATCATAAAAATGAAGTACAAACAGACTTGCAGAAGAAAATAGCTCATGAAAGCCTGGAACAAAGAATCGAGCATCGAACCCTCACTAGTAGTGTATACTATATTTGGGATGACCCTCACTTGTGGAAGAGAGGTGTAGACCAAGTAATCCGAAGGTGTGTCCCGGAATCCGAATTCCAACCAATTCTGGAAGCTTGTCATTCGTCCGACTGTGGTGGCCACTTTGGCCTACAAAGGACTGCTAAAAAGGTGTTGGATTGTGGATTCTGGTGGCCAACCTTATTCAAGGATGCTAACCGGTTGTGTGTGTCTTGCCATCAGTGTCAGAAGTCAGGAAACACATCCCAAAGGGATGAAATGCCTCAGCAACCTATGTTATTCTGTGAGATATTTGATGTATGGGGCATTGACTTTATGAGACCGTTTCCTAACTCTAGTGGGTATCTATACATTCTGTTAGCGGTTGACTACGTGTCAAAGTGGGTGGAGGCCATGCCTACCCGCCTTGACGACACCAATACCATTGTTTCTTTCATTAGGAATCACATTGTATGCCGTTATGGGTCGCCACGAGCAATCGTGAGCGACCAAGGATCCCACTTTTGTAACAGGAAGGTAGAAGCATTGCTCAAGCACTATGGAGTGTCGCATAAGGTTGCTA
>NC_029788.2:62495442-62499678 GCF_000816755.2 Arachis ipaensis
GAAAAAGTGGTCAATCCACAAAGAAAGGATTGGAGCCTCCGGTTAGGAGATGCACTATGGGCATACAGAACGGCCTACAAGACTCCGATAGGGATGAGTCCCTTCCGGATCGTCTATGGTAAGGCATGCCATCTTCCGGTGGAGATTGAGCATCGAGCATATTGGGCAGTAAAGCAGTGCAACATGGATTTAGCCAAGGCAGGTGAAGCTAGGAAGTTACAACTAGAAAAGCTTGAGTGTTTGAGGAACGAGTCATATGAGAATGCCCGAATTTACAAGGAAAAGACTAAAGCATTCCATGACCATCACATTCGGAAGAAGGACTTTAAAGAAGGAGATGAAGTCCTCCTCTACAACTCAAGGCTCCGATTTATGCCTGGCAAACTCCGTTCTAGATGGGAAGGAGCTTTTAACGTGAAAGAAATGAAGCCCTACGGAGTAGTGGAATTGTTTGATCCCAAAAGTGAAGCAACTTTCAAGGTGAATGGGCATAGAGTGAAGAAATATCATGATTGCAAACCTCCAAGGGAGCTAGAGGTGTACATATTGGAGGATGCACCAGGTAGAGATGAAGCTTAAGAAGAGGACCGTCCAACTTAAGGATGTTAAAGAAAAGTGCTTAGTGGGAGGCACCCCACCGTGGTAAGATCTTCCTTGTTTATACCATCTTTAGTATCTTTAGTTCTTTGAATTTTATGATCTTTTGATGATTGATTGAGTGCTTAGGAATGCTGGCTTTGTTGATTCTGTTAAATAGGTAGAATGTTCATATAGATAGGTTGTGAAAAGAGATAAAGAAAACAAAAAATTTTCTTTGAAAAAGGGCATCGACGCGCAAGCGCACAGTGCGCGCGCGCGCCGGTTGCGAATTCCCATTTTCAGGCTAGAAACCCGAGAGTCAGGCCAACTTTGTGCCCAACTCGCGCCAGGCACCCACGCGTTCGTGTACATGCCGCCTGCGCGCACCATTGCCAGTTGACCATCGAGGCGCAAGCGCACAGTGCGCGCGCGCGCCGATGGGGCTATGTGAAGTCTCTGGTACAAAAACCAGAGAGTTGTGCCACGATTGGGCCAACTTTGTGCCGAAACTGACGCGTCCGCACATGGTGCGCGTTCGCGCGCATGCCTCCCTGGGTCACCCTGGTACAAAAACCAGAGACTTGAGCCAGGTTTGTGCCACTTTTATGCCTAGGGCACAATACCTCTCGTGGCGCACGCCACTGACGCGCATGGGCCCTAAGCTAATACCTTCACCGATGCGTTAGCGCACCTTGCGCGCGCGCGCCAGTTGCGCGAGTCAGTTTTATACTTCGTGCTGTTTCACTTCCTTTCCCACTCACACTTCTTTTTCTTTCTTAGTTCATTCTCCCACTCTCTTCATCATTTCTCTTCTCTTCTTCTTCTTCTTCCACAAACCACCACCATTGTCTCCGGCCACTCACCGGTGACAACCACCCTTTTCCGGTGGCGCTACACTTCTCCTATTTCCTCTCTCATCTTCGCAAAAGAAGATTCAACCTTGCTTTTTCATACTCTTCAAGGTTTAACTTCTTCCTTTCTTTTACTTCCACTTTTTCTTATGCTATTTCTTCTAAGTAGATACTTCTTGTTGCCTTACTTAGTTTCTCTTTTACTTGATGATGATGTTTCTTGTTTTTGTTTGCTTGTTTTCCCTCTCTTTTCTTTATTTCTCCATGAATGTTGAATTTGAACTTAAGTTGCATTACTAGATCTTTTGTCACTCTTTTACCATTGTGTGATGTTTATTTGACGGTTGATGTTCTATTTTGGGCTTTGAATTGGTTTGGTATCTCATAATCGCTCATTGCTTGATTATTGCACGCCAAGTGTTCGAGGAAATGCACACATACCATTTTGGCTCAATCTAGCCATGTACTTTCAATTGGGTGCTCCCTCCTCATTCACTTGTTTCTTCTTGAATGCATTGAGTCTAATTTGTGTGTTTCAAGTTTATACTTACCAATTCCATATTAATTGAACATGACTTGCTTTTTATTAAGGATGCTTGGGACTACTCTTCTCATGCCTTTTGCATGTCCTACTTTCTCTTGTATCCCATAACAAGTGACATACCTCTTGCTTTCATATTCGTCATGGGCATTACAAGTCACTTGCATGTTTTCGTCAATTTGTTTCTTGGGTTTAATGTTTTCCTTCTTTCTCTTACTTTTTAGGATGGCCACCAAGAAAGGCAAAGAGATAGCTCCAAGGAAACCGGCCACAAAGAGGGCACCCCAAAAATCAAATTCTAAGGCGCGTTCTTCAATATGAGCCAAACCCTTATCAAAGAACGGAAAGACACCCGCTCCTATTGATGAGAATGACAAGGGAAAACCGGCAAGAGACTCTTCAAGTTTCCCCAACCGCTTCTGTGAACTTAAGTTCCCTTCCATAGCCGTAAGGAACTATCATCCTGAGCATCTACTAGCTCCGCTGGACAAAGTTGCTCCTTATATTCTGCCCCGAATTGAATAGCGAGGATGGTAGTTTCTCTTGAGGAAACCAAGAGAAATCAACCTCTCTTGGGTGGAAGAATTTTATACTAACTACCACCTTCCCTCTCTTCAATCAGTATACGTGCGCCGTAAGCAAGTCTCAGTTTCAGAAGAGGCTATTCAGCAAGTACTTAATGTTTTACCAGTGCCAGGTGCCATGGATGGCTACCAAAAAGTCCTACGTCAGCGAGAAGAGTATGGATTTGATTGCGACTCGATCCTCCGAGTCATTGCTGAGCCAGAATCTTTTTGGATCCAAGGTCGACTGCGGATGAGGCCCAAGAGTATTGACGCTCGCTTCCTCACTGTGGAAGCTAGAGCTTGGGCCCAGATCCTGTCTCATGATGTGCTACCTAGCACTCACAAGTCGTCCATCATGGCGGACCTTGCCTTGCTTGTTTGGTGTATTCTCACTGAGAAGCCGGTGAACATCCCACCTCTTATCAAGCAAGCAATGAGTCAAGTTCACGACCGGGGTAACCTGCCATTTCTAGCTTTGGTATCTGACTTAGTTGCTGCTGCGGGTGTTTCTTGGGAAGCCAAGGATAAGAAGATTATGGTTCCGGCTAAGGGCGATGTGGTCCCAAGCGAAAAATACCTATATCTTCCCATGAACAAACCAAGCCTCGACATGGCCCCGCCACTTCTTTTTCCTTCTAGCTCATCATCACCACCACTGAGATCCGCACATCAAAGGATAGAAGATCTTCACCGGAAGCTTGATAGATATGAGAGGCGTAACCACCACCGATATACTTACATCAAGAAACTTCTGCATTGTGTTGCCCCTAGCATGGAGGAACCTGAGATATTCACATCCACCTCGAACCCAAGCGATGAAAGTTCTGATGGAGGGGATAGTGAAGACTCCGGTCCCGACCGTCCCTTGCGTATCATTCGCAGCACGGAGGGCCGTGCTAAATTCTAAAGTGTGGGGAGGTCGTTCAACCAATCTCCATGGGTAACACTCTCTTCTCCTCAATACCCATGGATTTATCTTTCTTCTTTTTTTTATATTGCATGTGTAGTTAGTCTTGCTTGTAAATACTCTTTGCATGATGGTTAGTTTCTATAGAGTTACTTGGTCAAAACAATAACTTTCTTTTCAAGAAACTGTGTTCTGGGTGACCTACCAAAATTTTGAAAATTTCTGCAACAAACTTGCTTTAAGAATGTATTTTGGAACATAGTGATTGAGTTAAGAACACAAGCAAGAAAGTTTTGAGCCTATTGCATGGTTACATCTTTTAACCATTATTTCCATTCTTGTGTGCATATCTCTCTCTATGAGTGTGATCCTTGCTTTGTCTAATTCTATATGTCCATTGCTTTGTGTATGAATACATTTGCATGATTGAGGCCATCATTTCAACAGTCACTTTTCCCAAATAGCCTTAACCCTTATATCTACCATTGCTAACCAATTTTGAGCCTTTGATAAACCCTCTTGTTCTTAAACAGAGCACATCAACAACCCTAAGTGAAAAACCATGAATGTCCCTGAATTTGAATCCTTAATTGGCTTAGGTAAATTAGGATGTGTATCATTCAATTAGGAGGGGTATACTTGGGAAATTCGGGTAGGTATATAGGCATGTAATTGTAGTGTAATTAAAAATTCTAGGATCTTGGGAACATACTCATGTGCTAAATGATTACACCGTATGCATTGACACTTTGGTTCACAAAGAAACCCCAAAGAAAAGGGGATGATGATAAT
>NC_029788.2:62500114-62516746 GCF_000816755.2 Arachis ipaensis
AATTGTAGTGTAATTGAAAACTCTAGGATTTTGGGAACATACTCATGTGTTAAATGATTACACCGTATGCATTGATACTTTGTTTCACAAAGAAATCCCAAGAAAAGGGGATACATAAAAAAAGAGAGAGAAAGCAATGAAAGAGGACAAAGATGCCCCAAGATAAAGTAATAAAAACAACGCATACGGGTGTGAATTGAAAAGAATACATGAGTATTCAAAAAGGGTAAAATTCAAGGGTAGCTAGGAATGTATTGTAGTTGTATAGGTTATTTTAGGTGTCTAGTGGAATCCGAGGTTGATCAAGGACTCAAATTTTAAGCCCACTTAGCCATATACATCCTTACCTTCACCCTGGCCCCATTACAACCCATGAATAAGACCACATGATACTTGTAAGCATGCATTAAGTAATTGTTGATTGATTAGATGAAAGACAAAGCTTGGAAAGCATGATTAGGAGGAGATTGAGTGATGAACCCTATACACTTGAGCGAATAGAGCAGATACACTTCCGGTGAGGGTTCGAGGCTCAATGCTTGCTCCCGGCTTTCACAAGCGTTCGTTTAGCAAGTTATATGCACTCCATGGTGATGTTCAATTTGGTAGGATTCATGAATTGCATACTATTTTCACCCTATATGCTCACATGTATTCTTGAAGGATGGATTCACTTTTGACCAAGTAGGTAGATGATTTTACATTAGTTGCATGCATCCGTTTAGGTACTTAGCATTTCATAAATCCTTTCCCATCATAATCTTTGGTCTTTTTATTTTAAGCATGAGGACATGCTTGGAATAAGTGTGGGGAGATTTGATAAACCCCGATTTCGTGGTTTATCTTGCGCTTATTTTGGGAGATTTTATCAATATTTCTCATATTTATTCACAAGAATTGCATGGTTTTGTGTTCACTTCCCAATATTACTCTATGATGAAAAACATGCTTATTTTGCCTTGAATTTGTCATATTTTAATCATCTTCTATTGCCATTCGATGCCGTGATGTTTTTGTTGAGTAATTTCAGGAATTATAGGGTAGGAATGACTTAGGAGAGATGGAGAAAGCATGTACAAAAAGGGAGGAACATGAAGAATTGAAGTCTTTGGAGCAGCAGCATTGGCGCATCCACGCACTCCATGCGCATGCGTGGATGGGATTGGCTGGAAGCGGCGCGAAAGGATGGACGCATTCGCGCAGATTGGAAGATTCCTATCGACGCGCACGCGCAACTGGCGCGCACGCGTGGATCACAAAAGTAATCGGCGCGCGCGCACGCATGGCGCGCACGCGTGGGAAGCTGCACGTGACCTCATTAAGAGAAATCGTGCCTGGCGATTTCTGAGGCCAAGGAGGCCCAAATTCAAGCTGTTTCTGCATGGAAAAGACCCAAGGATGCTAGGGGAAAAAGAGAGATGACTCATTTTACACTAGGACACAATTTTAGCTAGTTTTTGGTTCTTTGGTTATTCTAGAGAGAGAAACCCTTGTTCCTCTCTAGATCTAGTTTCCATTTTGATCTTTCCTTGTTGATTTGTGAATTAGATCTTGTTAATTACAGTTTTAATTGTTCAATTTGAATTCCTTGTTACAATCTTGCTTACATTTAGTGATAGTTTTATGATTCTTGTCAATTGTCATTTTATACCCATTTCATGAATGTTGTGAATCTTGACTTGTTGATGTTGCATTGATGATTTCTATGTTTAATCTTGTTGATTACATAATTGTATGTTGATAATTGTTAGTGGGTATTTGTGGAATTCAATTTAATTGCTATTTTGAACATGTCTTTCATTAATGCTTACCAAGTGTTTGATGAATTGTTTACTTTTATTATGGAGTAGTCTTTTCCACTCTTGGCCTAGGTCAAGGGAATTGGGTAAACTTGAGTCATTGGGTCTAATAGATTTGATGATTTCGGAGCCCTTGGTGGTCAATTTGATACTCATTGACGCCAACCCACTACTAATTTAATTAGTAGGTAGGTTGGGACTTATGGGTTGATGTGGCCAAAGCCATTTGACATACCTCAAGTCTAGGAGTAGACTTTGGGGGTAGACTTAATGAGCTTGGTTCTTCATAATTGTCAAGATATAGTTGTTGGACAAGGATTGTGATCCCAATTCCCATACCTAGTCAAGAGTTGCTTTTGTTATTCATGTTTGAAAACCAATTTCCAATTTCAATTGCCTTAGTCATAGTTACTTGTTTGGTTTAAAGTAAAATTAAGTAGAACATTGCTTGTCCATTTTAATTGCTCAAGTTTTGCGTAGGTAGTTGAATTAGTTTATTGCAATTTAAGATTACTTGCTTGATAAGATTTCCATTTATTTTCATGCTCATAACTCACAACCCCGGATTTCTAACCAATGTCGAAGCACATGTTTGCCCATTCCTTGTGAGACGACCCGAGGTTTGAATACTTTGGTTATTTCTATTGGGGTTGAACTTGTGACAACCAAATCCCTCTTCTAAATTTGACCCCCCGAGGATTGTTGTTGGTAGAGCTATACTCACGACGAGGTGTTATTAAAGAGAAATCTACCAATACACCGCTGGGGCATTCGTCAAAAAGCTGGTGTTTAACTCCAAGAAAAATCTCTACATGTGAAAGCTTCAAAGCTCAGCCCAAGCACACACCAAGTGGGCCTGGAAGAAGATTTCTGCATTAATTACTTATTTATGTAAACCCTAGGCTACTAGTTCTCTATAAATAGGACCTTTTACTATTGTATTTTCATCTTGGTTCTTCTGGTTCCCTCTCTGGGGCCGAAGCCAATGACCACTATTATCACTTTTGTATTTTCAACGGTGGAGTTTCTACACACCATAGATTAAGGTGTGGAGCTCTGCTGTTCTTCATGAATTAATGCAATTACTACTATTTTTCTATTCAATTCACGCCTACTTCTTCTCCAAGATATACTCTCGTTCTTAATTCAGTTAAGTCAGAATGAAGGGGTGACCCGTGACAATCACCCAATCTTCGTTACTCGCTTAGCCAAGGTCGCATGCTTGACAACCACAAAGCGATCTACATGATGTTCAACATAGTCATTGGACGACAGCTAGAGTATATTCTCTTGGGTTTCTAATCTCGATTAGAACCTTCGTGGTAAAGGCTAGAATTATTGGCGGCCATTCCTGAGATCCGGGAAGTCTAAACCTTGTCTGTGGTATTCCAAGTAGGATCTGGGAAGGGATGAGTGTGACGAGCTTCAAACTCACGAGTGTTGGGCGTAGTGATAGACGCAAAAAGATCAATGGATCCTATTCCAACATGATCGAGAACCGACAGATGATTAGCCGTGCGGTGACAGCGCATTTGGACCATTTTCACTGAGAGGACGGGAGGTAGCCATTGACAATGGTAAAACCCAACATAAAGCTTGCCATTGAAAGGAGTATGAATGATTGTAAGAAGGCAATAGGAAACCAGAGGTTCAGAAGGAACAAAGCATCTTCATACGCTTATCTGAAATTCTCACCAATGAATTACATAAGTATCTCTATCCTATTTTATGTTTTATTCATCTTTTAATTATCAATTCCCCATAACCATTCGAATCTTCCTGACTGAGATTTACAAGATGACCATAGCTTGCTTCAAGCCGACAATCTCCGAGGGATCGACCTTACTCACGTAAGGTTTATTACTTGGACGACCCAGTGCACTTGCTGGTTAGTTGTGCGGAGTTGTGACAAAGAGTTGAGATTACAATTGTGCGTACCAAGTTGTTGGCGCCATTGATGATCACAATTTCGTGCACCAAGGGACAACTATTATAGAGGAGGAAGAGACAATAATGGAAACCAGAGGTGGAATAACAATAACAACAACAGACAGCAGAATCAGAACCAACCTTATAGAGCACCTCACCTAAGACAATCACAAGGAACCCAGCACAACCAACAACAAGTTCCTCAGATCACCTATTCTAATTCCTCATCAAATGACGAGATGCTCCATTCTCTTGCGCAAGGATAACAAGACATGCAGGCGTAGCTGAACTCTAGTCTGAATGGCTTGACTGCCACTTTACAAGCTCTCGTCTGATGGATTCATCACTTAATTCCACACATCAACCTTCAAGATCCAGTGGATTTCCTTCTCAACCATTGCCTAATCCCAAAGGTGACATCAATGCCATCACTTTGAGGTCAAGAACCACCTTATAGGAGAGGAACCATGAGGAGCCAAGCCCACCAGAACACGTGCCAGCAGAAGATGTGGTGGAAGTGGAAGATGCTGAAGAGGAAGAGGACGTACAAGACATAGTTGAAGAAGAGGAAGCTAAACCACAGATTGAAGCACCAAGGGATGCAGAAGCTGCAAATCGCGCCCATCCTATTCCCTTTCCGTAACTTGTAAGGAAGCCCAGAAAGTAGATGGAACTTGATCCCAAAATGATAGAAATATTCAAAAAGGTCGAGGTAACTGTTCCCCTTTTTGATGTTATTCAACAGGTACCTAAATACGCAAAGTTTCAAAAGGATCTGTGCATACATAAAGATAAGATTAATGAATTAGAAACTATTCCTTTAGGTAGTTCTATATCTGCTTTAATGGGAGGTATACCTGAAAAATGTAGTGATCCAGGTCCATGTTTGGTTAACTGTACCATTGGAGGTGTGATATTTTCTAACTGTATGTGTGATTTAGGAGTGTGTGTTAGGATAATGCCTTTGTCTATATATCATACTTTGAGGCTCCCTCCCTTAAAAAGGTCTGCAGCTCGTTTTATGTTAGCAGATAAAAGCATTATTACAGTAGTTGGAATTGCTGAAGATGTATTAGTGAGCATTAAGGGGCTCACATTTCCCATTGATTTCTACATCCTGGAAATGCCCCCTAATGACTCAGGAAGACCATCATCAATACTGCTTGGAAGACCATTCCTGAAAACTTCAAAGTTCAAGCTGGATGCATTCTCAGGAACATACTCCTTTGAGATAGATGGCAGAACAGTGAGTTTCAGTTTAAACAAAGCTATGAAGCACCCTCCGGAAGATCATTCTATCTTCCGGTGCGACATTATTGATGAAACTGTAGCTGAAGTTCACCAGGAAGGATTAGAAGAGAAGTACATGGAGCAGGGTCCAAGTGTGGGGACACTTTCTGAAAACAATGAGAATACTTTACCATTATTACCAGCCTCGGATGATCTAGAGCCTAGCTATGAGCAAAAATTAGAATTAAAGCCCCTTCCTCCACACCTCAAGCATGCTTACCTTGAGGACAAGCAAAAGTTCTCAGTTATCATTGCAAAGGAACTCACTTCTCAACAAGAAGAACAGCTACTGAGTGTGCTAAGAAAACATAAGAAAGCAATAGGATGGAGCTTGGCGGATATAGTAGGCATCAGTCCCCAAATTTGTGAGCACAGAATATTCTTAGAAGAGGGAGCAAAGCCTGTTCGTCAACCTCAAAGAAGATTGAATCCCACCATCTTAGAAGTTGTCAAGAAGGAAGTGACCAGTCTACTTGAAGTAAATATTATTTACCCGATCTCAGATAGTGAATGGGTCAGCCCAGTACAAGTAGTGCCTAAGAAGTCTGGAGTCACAACAGTAAGAAATGAGCATGGAGAGCTCCTGACAACTAGAGTGCAGAATTCATGGAGAGTTTGCATTGACTATAGGCGTCTCAACCAAGCCACTTGCAAGGATCATTACCTCTTGCCATTCATTGATCGAATGCTTGATTGCCTGTCAGGTAAATCTCATTATTGTTTTTTAGATGGCTATAAGGATACTTTCAAATTCATATAGCTCCTGAAGATCAGGAGAAGACCACTTTTACATATCCCTTTGGAACGTATGCTTATAAAAGAATGCCTTTTGGCTTGTGTTATGCGCCAGCTACTTTCCAAAGATGCATGATGAGTATCTTTTCAGACCTTATTGAGAACTGTATGGAGGTTTTTATGGATGATTTTAATGTATATGGTGATTCATTTAGCCTTTGCTTGGATAGTTTATCTAGAGTATTTGACAGGTGTGTTAGTACAAACCTTGTATTGAATTTTGAAAAATGTCACTTTATGGTAAGACAAGGAATTGTACTAGGACATGTTGTGTCTAATACTCGCATTTCTGTAGATCCAGCAAAGGTGGATGTTATTTCTAGTTTACCTTACCCCTCTTCCGTAAGGGAAGTCCATTCGTTCCTTGGCCATGCAGGTTTTTATAGAAGATTTATTAAGGACTTCAGTAAGGTAGCATTGCCTTTATCCAGATTACTCCAGAATCTCATTGAGTTCGAGTTCAGTGAGAGCTGTATGCAAGCATTTGATAAGCTGAGGATCGCCCTGACTCAAGCTCTGATTGTGAGAGGACCAGACTAGAGCCAGCCATTTGAAATTATGTGTGACGCCTCCAACCATGCAGTAGGAGCGGCGCTGGCTTAGCGCGAAGGTAAGGATCCTTTTGTAATCGCTTATGCATCTAAAACTTTAGATGCTGCTCAATCTAATTATACTACTACTGAAAAAGAGCTTCTTGCTATTGTTTTTGCTCTGGATAAATTCTGAGCCTATTTACTTGGTACTAAGGTAGTAGTGTACTCAGACCATGCAGCTCTAAAATATTTATTAGCTAAAAAAGAGTCCAAACCAAGACAAATACGTTGGATACTGCTACTGCAAGAATTTGATTTAGAAATTAAAGATAGGAGTGGTAACCAGAATTTAGTGGCAGACCACCTGAGTTGTCTTGAGCACATTAAGTATGACTCCACACTTATAAATGATAATTTCCCATTTGATAGCTTACAAGCAGTATCTGAAGTAGTTCCTTGGTATGCGCCTGTAGCTAATTATCTAGTTAGCCACACTTTTCCTCCAAATTTTACTAAGCATCAAAGAGACAAGCTGAAAAGTGAGTCAAAATATTATATATGGGATGATCCATATCTATGGAGATGTGGTGCTGACCAGGTAATTAGACGGTGTGTGCCTCAATCAGAATTCCCGTCCATTTCAGAGGCTTGCCAATCATCTGAGAGTGGAGGACATTTTGGCCCTCAGAGAACAGCTAGAAAAATTCTAGACTGTGGATTCTGGTGGCCTACTCTTTTTAAAGACGCTGCTGAATTTTGTAAATCTTGTTCCCCATGCCAAAGGTTTGGTAATATATCCAAGAGGGATGAGATGCCTCAATAGATTATGCTTTTCTGTGAAATTTTTGACGTTTGGGGCATTGACTTCATGGGTCCATTTCCAAATTCTAATGGTTACTTTTATATACTGTTAGCTGTAGATTATGTTTCTAAATGGGTGAAAGCAATTCCTACCCGTACCGATGATGCTAACACTGTTGTTTTCTTTGTTAGAAATCATATTATCTGTCGGTTTGGATTACCACTAGCAATCGTGAGCAATCAAGGCACCCATTTTTGTAATAGGAGACTAACAGGATTACTCAAGAAGCATGGGATAATTCACAAAGTAGCAACATCTTATCATCCCCAGACAAATGGGCAAGCAGAAGTCTCTAACAGAGAAATCAAGCGTATTCTGGAAAAGATAGTAAAACCTCATAGGAAGGACTGGAGTGCCAGGCTACAAGATGCATTCTGGACATATAGAACAGCGTACAAGACACCCATTGGGATGAGCCCCTTCCGCTTAGTATACGGAAAGGCTTGCCACCTTCTGGTGGAGGTAGAACACAAGGCTTTCTGGGCTATGAAGGAGTGCAACATGAATCTTACGAAAGCTGGTGCTGAAAAAAATTGCAACTAGCAGAACTAGAGAACCTCCGCCTAGAAGCATATGACAACTCCAAACGTTACAAGGAGAAAATGAAGGCTGTCCACGACAAGCATATAAAAAGGAGAGAATTCAGACCAGGGGAGTTAGTTCTTCTATATAACTCCAAACTGAGGCTTATGCCAGGTAAACTGAGATCAAGATGGGAAGGCCCCTACAGAGTAGAGAAGGTAGAGCCATACGGAGTTTTCCACCTGCGTCATCCTACTAGCTACAAATTTCTGAAGGTCAATGGACATCACCTGAAGCTTTACCATGGTGAGAAGATGAAGAATCGTAAGGAACTAGAGGTCTTCCTCTTAGAAGACCCACCGATAGAAGCAGAATGAGCCTAACGAGCGTCCAACTTAAGGACGTAAAAGCAAAGTGCTAGGTGGGAGACAACCCACCATGGTATGATCGTTCCGTTTCAGTCTCAGCTTTATTTTTGCTTTATTTTATTTTTATAATGTTAATGAATCTTCTGGCGTGCCCTAGGCACAATCATCCCACGTGACCACGTCAATGACATGGCTGCATCGTTTGCGAAATAACCTTCCCACGCGTCCGCATCACTCAGGTGAACGCGTGACCCTAAAAATCGACGTAGAAGAGGTGTATGGCAGCAAGTTATGATGGAGCTGGGCTGGAATGATGCTAGAAGCACCAGCCCCATCACGCGACCGCGTACCCCACGCGGCCGCATCGTCCTCCAAACATGGCCATACACGCGATCGCGTCAATCACGCGATCGCGTCACCCTAAAATTTGGAAAATGAGTTTGAAACAAAGAGTTGCGTGAACGCGCAGCTGCTCTCATGCCATTCGCACAAATCAAGTCACGCGACTGCGTGACCCACGTGTCCGTGTCACTTGACAAAAACAACACACCACGCGATCGTGTGACCCACGCGTCCGCGTCACATGCGGCGCACAGATTATCCACATCAGCCAAAATATCTTATCTTTTCTTCCCGAAATCCTTATTTTTTCTTTTCCCTTATTATTTCTTTCTTCCCTCTTCTTCCTTCTCTATTCTTTCTCACTTTTCACTTTCTCCCTTTCTCTTTTTCACATCCATTATCAAGGTTCTTTTCTTCTTCCTTCTACACTTCTTCGTTATTATTCTTTTTCTTTTATTCATGTTTTCTTATTTATTTTTCTTTTTATTTTCGTTATCTATATTTTATTTTCCTTCTTTTTATTCCTTTGATTGGTGTTGGAAATTTATTTGGGTCATTATTTATTTCTATATTTTGCTTGTGAATTATTATGGAATTGTTTGACAATTAATATTACCTTTTAAAGGGTTGCTTGCATGTTCTATCTTATATTTTCAACATCATATTTACCATGCATGCTAAGTGTTTGTGAAAAAGCTCGTATGGCATTGTGCATTATTCTAAATTACTCAACTCTACTCCTTTAATGCCTGTTTTTCACAAAACCCCTTTTATATTTTATTAATTTAATTTAATTGTCAATAGAAACAGATTGTCAGTTTGAATGACTTGGTAATCTAACTTGGACATTGAATGCTTGATCTATGCTACTCATGCCTTTGCTGGCATGCCAATAAACATCTCGCGTTCAATTGCCATCACATGCACTTGCTATATTACCTTTGATGAACTTTTCACATGTAGTCTAGACCATGTGTTAACGACATCCCTCTTTACCGTGCATTGATTATCAACCATAATGTTCGCTCCCTTGCTCGAACCCTTAGCTTTGCATATTACTTTCTCTTTCCTTTTTCAGGATGGCCACCAAGAAATGCAAGGAGAAAGCTACTCCCAAACCACCAGCAAGGAGAGGAACAAAAAGAGCATTAGTGGCAGAGCCATCTTCAACAGCGGTGACACCCTCAACAAAATGAATCAAGAGGATCATCAAGGTCGAAGAAAAAGAAAAAGCTTTTCCAGCTAAGGACACTGCGCGATTTTCTAACCGCTATTGTGAGCAGATGTTCCCCATCCTGGCAGCAAGGAACTATAACAATGAGCACCTTTTTATCCTCCCAACCCACATTGCTGACTATGTTGAGCCCCGCATTGAGCGAAGACAATGGGAATTCCTACGGAGACAGCCACGGCAGGTTAATCTTTCATGGGTAGTAGAATTCTACTCCAACTTTCACATGCCAACCATCCAGTCTGTCCACGTCCGTCAGAAGCAAGTCCCCATAACTGAAGAGGCTATTCAACAAGCTTTAGATCTTCCCCCTGCTCCAGAAGGATTGGACGCATTCCAAGAAGCCTCACTCAAGCGCCAGACATACCAATTTGACTGGGACGCCGTTCTCAGAGTTATCGCACTACCTGGCAGCCTATGTCTCTACGGATACCATCGTTCCTGACCTAAGGGCATATTGGCTTCAGCACTTACTTTGGAAGCTCGAGTATGGGCACAAATCATGTCCCATTACATCTTTCCAAGCACACATGAATCCTCTTTCACTGCAGACATGGCTGTTTTACTCTAGTGTATCGTTACAGACCAACACTTCAATTTACCAAGACACATTCGGCATGCTATGGGACACGTACAAATTGCGGGCAACTTATCTTTCTCCGCTTTGGTTTCAGATCTAGTCTCAGTAGCCGGAGTTTCCTATAGAGCTGAGGATACCAAGGCCATGATCCCACGAGATTATCAATACGTCCCTAACGGGAAATATATCAGACTTCCAGCAGCCACTATCAACCGGAGCACAGAACCAGCAGAAGACATCCCCTCTTGTTCCACACCACAAGCACCCACAACAAACCAACTGCTCCATCAAATATTTGAAAGGTTGGATCAGCAGAAACACAAAGCGAAGCTAAGAGAGCGCCGTCACCAGCACCGATTCACATACCTCAAGGAGCTACTTATGGGAAACTACAGACCTGACAAAGATCCAGACACCCCGGACTCCACTTTATTTACCAGCACAGGGAGCCATGACGGTCCCGATGGTGGAGATACTGCTACCAGCCCCCCTTTTTCCTGACAGATGGCACCGAGGACGCTGCAAAGCCTTAAGTGTGGGGAGGTCGGTCAGTACCTGACGTCCGAAGGTAAATTCTCTTCCCTAAACACCAATAAAATAGGATATTTAGTTAATTTTTCTTTTGTTTAGATAGAATAAATTGTATAGTAATAGGTTAATTGCATGCATGTTCTACTTGATTGAAAATTAATAAGTTTCTTCTAAGACCCTACTTTTTGAAAAATTTCACTAATTTAAAATCAAAACTTGTGTTAAATTTGTTTGAAGTTATATTTGGAACATAGTTTAAAAAGCTAAGAACACACAACCTATGAGATTTGAGCTTAATTATATGGTTACATTATTTAACCATAAATATTTTATTCTTGTGTGTTTACCTCTCTATGATTGTAATCTTTATTTTGTTTCATCCTATATGTCCAATGTTTAATGTATTTATATGCATGCATATGATTGAGGCCATTATTTGATTTTAGCTCACTTATCCCAAATAAGCCTACCCTTTAAATTACCTTTGTTAGCTACTTTGAGCCTTTTTATCCCAATTGTTCTATATTTTACCACATTACTAGCCTTAAGCAGAAAAAGAATTAACTATCTCAATTGAATCTTTAGTTAGCTTAAGATAGAAATTGTGTGTTAATTAAGTATGGGAAAATTGTGGGAACATGGGTTAATAATGGAATGTGTCATGATAAAATAATGGGAATTTGGGTACCTACTCATGTGAAACTTCAAAAAAATTAAAAAATCCATGTGCATTGATAAGCTATGTTTATTTTCATGTTCAAAAAAAATTTATTCGATAAATAAATAAATAAATAAGGGGACAAAATTACCCCAATTCTAAGATAAGCTAAGTTCAAAGATCAATGCATATGTGATAAAAATTAAAAGAAGGTTGATGCATGAGTATGTAATGCAAAAGTGGGAATTTTTGGGTATCTAGGCATGATTCTAGAGTTATATAAAGTGTATGTATGTTAGGTGAAAGCTTACGTTAATTAAAGATTCAATTTGTAGCTCACTTAGCCATATGTATACCCTTACCCTTACCTTAGCCCCATTACAACCTTAAAAAGACCTCATGATGTTTGCATTGGTACATTAAATATTATTGATTGGTTAGGTGAAGAACAAAATGTAGAAAGCATGATTAGAGAAGAGTAGAGTGATTACCCTATACACTTGAGAGACTAGAGTGCACATATACCATCAGTGAGGGTTCAGTGCTTAATTCTATGTTCCCTGCTTTCATGAGCTGTCTTCTTACAATGTTACCTATTTTTACTATATAAATTGAGTTAGTGAAAAATTAAATTTATGTTTGTCTTGAAAAACTTATTTATTTTAACCAAATAGACAATAATCATATAGTTGCATTCATGTATATAGGTTGCATTGCATTTCATGAGTTTTGTATTTTCCTACTCATCTATTTTATATCCTTCAACTAAGCATGAGGACATGTTAATGTTTAAGTGTGGGGAGGTTGATAAATCATAATTTTATGATTTATATTGTGTTTAATTGTGTGGTTTTATCAAGTCTTTACCCACTTATTCATATGATTAGCATGTATTTATAATTCCTTCCCAAAATTACCCCATGGTTGAAAACTTGCTTCCTAGAGATCTTTTAATTATGTATTTTTATTCTTCTTTATACCATTCAATGCCGTGATCCGTGTGTTAAGTGTTTCAGGCTTTATAGGGCAGGAATGGCTTAGAGAATGGAGAGGAAGCTTGCAAAAACAGAAAGAACACAAGAAACTAAGGAAATGACCAGCGAACACTAACGCGAGCGCATGGCTCACGCGAACGTGCAAAATAGAGAAATCGCCGTGACACGAACGCGTGCCTGACGGAAACGCGTGGATTGGAATCAGCACGAATGACGCGAACGCGTGAACGACGCGAACGCGTGGCAAGGAAAATCACTTAATGACGCGAACGCGTGGACGACGCGTACGCGTGACCTGCGCGATCTGCAGAAATTACAGAATATGCTGGGGGCAATTTTGGATCGCGTTTTAACCTAATTTTTGGCCCAGAAACACAGAATAAAGCAAGGGAATATGCAGAGACTCAGGACGCATCCACACATATTCAGATTCATCACATTAGGATTACTTTAGTTTTAGATCTGAATCTAGATTAGTGTTACATTGATAGTTTATGCTTTTGTTTTGGATTGTGGATGTTGAAGAGCCATTACCTCCGTGAAGACACTACTTTAGTTTGTTCCTTTATCCTTTACTCTTTTCAATTGATTATTGACTATATTCAATTAAGTATGTTACATTTTGAGTTTATTAATATATAGAGTTATTTTTATTTTTAATTAATTTTAATTCTCTCTATTTTATTTTATTCGATTATGTCTTCTTATATTTTTATGATTATTAAATCCATGTCAATGGAGTAAAAATTCCACTTGACATGGGGGTTAATTAAGAGGAGACACTCGAGTTGGAATGCTCAAGTGCTTAGTTACATTGGACGTTGTAGGCTAATTCTATACCTACTAACACTAGACCTCCCCAAGGAAGAGGACTAGGAATTGCGGGTAAGAGTTAGTTCAATCACTATACCTTCCCTTATTCAGTAAGGGTTAACCAAGTGAAACAACAACCTCTTTACACTACACTTGAGAAGATTCTAACAAGGATAGAATTTCCAATTATTTATTCCCCTAGTCAAGACCTTTTAATATTAATAATAATTGTTAGTTAATTGCTTTAATTTACAATTACTTTTAATTACTCATTATCCGACTTAGACTTTCTGGAAATTTTCTAAATTTGTGACAACTCTTTTTAAATTGGTGAGATGGACCTTAGCTGGTTAGGAGCTATACGTACAACGCTGTTCTCTTATTTGAATTCTCTTAATTGGTTAACTTCTGCCACGCACCGGCAAGCTTAGTGTGCAAGACACTTAGGATGATGCATAAGATTCAAGAGATGTACATCCTACTAATTAAAAGTTGACTCTTGAACCACATGGCCAAACACTAAGTTTGGTGTCCACCGAGGTTATATATTTGCTTGCATGAGTGACGGTTGATTATTAATGCACGAGGAACACTTAGCCAAAATTTTCAAATTTTTAAATTTATTGCCTTTCATTTACTTTACCGCCTTTGATTTCAATTCATTTTTGTTTTGTTATGGTGAATAGGCATGAGGAAGAGAAGATTGATAGAAAGGACAAGGCAAAGAAGAGGGCACGACTATCATAGAGCAAAAAGCAAGTCACATGTCCTTGGAAGTGGCTCATTGGGAAGCACAAATCTGCTCATTTCCACCATTTCAAAAGCATCATCACCCTTTATTCTTCATCACCCTTTTTATTGGTATCTATAGGAACTCAGAATTCAGATAGTGTTATTGATTCTCCTAGTTCAGTATGTTGATTCTTGAACACAGCTACTTTATGAGTCTTGGCCGTGGCCCTAAGCACTCTATTTTCCAGTATTACCACCGGATACATACATGCCACAGACACATAACTGGGTGAACCTTTTCAGATTGTGACTCAGCTTTGCTAAAGTCCCCAATTAGAGGTGTCCAGGGTTCTTAAGCACACTCTGTTTTTTTGCTTTGGACCTCGACTTTAACCGCTCAGTCTCAAGTTTTCACTTGACACCTTCACGCCACAAGCACATGGTTAGGGACAGCTTGGTTTAGCCGCTAAGGCCAGGATTTTATTCCTTTAGGCCCTCCTATCCACTGATGCTCAAAGCCTTGGATCCTTTTTATTACCCTTGCCTTTTGGTTTTAAGGGCTATTGGCTTTTTGCTCTTGCCTTTTGGTTTAAAGAGCTTTTGGCTTTTTCTGCTTGCTTTTTCTTTTTCTTGCTCTCTTTTTTTTTCGCATTTTTTTTTCTGCAAGCTTTGTTCTTCACTGCTTTTTCTTGCTTCAAGAATCATTTTTATGATTTTTTAGATTATCAAATAACATTTCTCCTTTTTCATCATTCTTTTAAGAGCCAACAATTTTAACATTCATAAGCAACAAATTCAAAAGACATATGCATTGTTCAGGCATTCATTCAGAAAACGAAAAGTATTGCCACCACATCAAAATAATTAAACTATTTTAAAATTCAAAATTCATGTACTTCTTTTTCTTTTTCAAAAAACAATTTTCATTTAAGAAAGGTGATGGATTCATAGGACATTCATATCTTTAGGACATAGACACTTAGATACTAGTGATCATATAGTAAAGATACAAACATAATTAAACATGAAGCATAGTAAACGAAAAATAGGAAAATAAGAACAAGGAGATTAAGGAATGGGTCCACCTTAATGAGGGTGGCGTCTTCCTCTTCTTGAAGAACCAATGGTGCTCTTGAGCTCCTCTATGTCTCTTTCTTGCCTTTGTTGCTCTTTCCTCATAGCTCTTTGATCTGCAGTCAATTGCTCTACCACTGAATTATGGAAAAACAAAAGCAATGCCCACACCAAACTTAAAAGGTTTGCTCGTCCTCGAGCAAAAGAAGAAAGAAGTGGAGAAGATGGAGGAGATGGAAGTGTGTGAATGGGTGGGTTTGGGAGGGAAATGGTTTGAATTTGAATGGTGAGGTAGGTGGGGATCCTGTGGGGTCCACAGATCCAGTGGGGTCAAAGATTTAGCATCCCTGCTCTAATTAGGCGTACAAAATTCCCTTACTGTGCAATCCTGGCGTTTAACGCTAGACTGCTGCCTGTTTCTGGCGTTAAACGCCCAAATGTAGCCTGTTTCTGGCGTTTAACGCCAAACTGATGCTTGTTTCTGGCGTTAAACGCCAGCTTGGTGCTTGTTTCTGGCGTTAAACGCCAGACAGATGCTTGTTTCTGGCGTTTAAACGCCAGAATGATCTTCCTCCGGGGTTTGAATCCTACTTTGTGAGTAGATATTTAAGAGCAGCGTGGTCAGTGTACACAATCACTTTTGATCCTACTAAGTAGGATCTAAACTTGTCAATGGCATAAACCACTGCAAGTAATTCTTTTTCTGTGGTTGTGTAATTTTTCTGGGCATCATTTAAAACACTGTTAGCATAATAAATGACATGCAGAAGCTTGTTATGCCTCTGTCCCAATACTGCACCAATGGTATGGTCACTGGCATCACACATTAGTTCGAATGGTAATGTCCAGTCTGGTGCCGAAATAACTGGTGCTGTGACCAGCTTAGCTTTCAGGGTCTCAAACGCCTGCAGACACTTTGTGTCAAACACAAATGGCGTGTTAGCAGCTAGCAGATTGCTCAGAGGTTTTGCAATTTTTGAAAAATCCTTTATAAACCTCCTATAGAATACTGCATGCCCCAGAAAGCTTCTGATTGCCTTAACATTGGTAGGTGGTGGTAATTTTTCAATTACTTCAACTTTAGCTTGATCCACCTCTATTCCCTTGTTTGAAATTTTATGCCCAAGGACAATCTCTTCAGTCACCATAAAGTGACATTTTTCCCAGTTTAAAACTAGGTTGGTCTCTTGGCATCTTTTCAGAACAAGTGCTAAATGGTTAAGGCAGGAGCTGAATGAGTCTCCAAATACTGAAAAGTCATCCATGAAGACTTCCAAAAACTTCTCTACCATATCAGAGAAGATAGAGAGCATGCACCTCTGAAAGGTTGCAGGTGCATTACACAGACCAAAAGGCATCCTTCTGTAGGCAAACACTCCAGAAGGACATGTGAATGCTGTTTTCTCTTGGTCCTGAGGATCTACTGCAATTTGGTTGTAACCGAAATAGCCATCCAAAAAGCAGTAATATTCATGACCTGCTAGTCTCTCTAGCATCTGGTCCATGAATGGTAAAGGAAAATGATCCTTTCCTGGTGGCTGTATTGAGCCTTCTTAGTCAATACACATGCGCCACCCT
>NC_029788.2:62516764-62525001 GCF_000816755.2 Arachis ipaensis
AGATGGTGGTAGTGGTTTGAGCTCGGGTTTAGGAGGTTTCTCCTCTTCCTGAGGAGTTTTCAGAGGTTCTTTTATTTTCTCTGGTTCCTCTAGATCAGGCTGAACATCTTTAAAAATGTCCTCTAGCTCTGATTCGAGACTCTCAGTCATATGGACCTCTTCCACCAGAGAGTCAATAATATCAACGCCCAAGCAGTCGTCTGATGTGTCTGGATGTTGCATAGCTTTGACAACATGCAACTTAAACTCATCCTCATTGACTCTCAGGGTTATCTCCCCTTTTTGAACGTCAATGAGGGTTCGTCCAGTTGCTAGGAATGGTCTTCCTAGAATGAGAGTTGCACTCTTGTGCTCCTCCATTTCCAGCACTACAAAGTCAGTAGGGAAGGCAAATGGCCCAACCTTGACAATCATGTCCTCAATTATGCCTGATGGGTATTTAATGGAGCCATCAACAAGTTGAAGACAGATCCGGGTTGGTTTGACCTCTTCAATCAAGCCAAGCTTTCTGATAGTGGATGCAGGGATTAGGTTGATGCTTGCCCCAAGATCATATAGAGCTGTCTTGGTGCAGTTACCCTCTAATATGCATGGTATCATAAAGCTCCCGGGATCTTTAAGCTTTTCTGAGAAGCTTTTCAGAATGACTGCACTGCATTCTTCAGTGAGGAGAACCCTTTCAGTTTCTCTCCAATCCTTCTTATGACTCAAGATATCTTTCATGAACTTGGCATAAGAGGGTATTTGCTCAAGTGCCTCTGCAAACGGAATCTTTATTTCAAGAGTCCTGAGATAGTCTGCAAAGCGAGCAAATTGCTTATCCTGCTCCTCTTTGCGGAGTTTTTGAGGATAAGGCATCTTGGCTTTGTATTCCTCAACCTTAGTTGCTGCAGGTTTATTTCCTACAGAGGTAGGTTGAGAAGCCTTCTTGAGGGATTTATTATCAGCACTTGCAGGTGTCTGATCCTTCATTGGCATTTGAAAGCCAGGGTTGGAAGCTGGAGTGGCGTTAGACGCTAACTCCTCATCTGTTCCTGGCGTCTGAACGCTAGAACTGTGCTTCCTTTGAGCGTTCAACGCCAGTTCCTTGCTTGTTTCTGGCGTTGAACGCCAGTCCTGAGCATGCTTTGGGCATTCAGCGCCAGCCTTCCACCCAATTTCTGGCATTTTAGTGCCAGAATTATTTTTCCCTGGGCTCTTACTGTCCTCAGCTGGAATTTGGGTAGTTTGCTTATTTCTTGGCTTCCTGCTGCCTTGAGGTAGGGTATTTAATGTTTTCCCACTTCTTAATTGAACTGCTTGGCATTCTTCTGTTATTTGTTTTGACAGCTGCTGCTTTGTTTGCTTTAATTGTTCTTCCATATTTATATTAGCCATCCTTGTCTCTTGTAGTCTCTCCTTGAATTTGGCTAACTGTTTTGTTAGAAAATCCAATTGCTAAAATAGATCCACCAACTGAGTAGTCTAGAGACATCTGAGCTCTTTTTATAAGCCCATAATAGAAGATGTCTAGCTGAACTCACTCTGAAAACATCTCAGAGGGGCATTTTCTTAGCATCTCTCTGTATCTCTCCCAGGCATCATAAAGAGGTTCATTATCTCCTTGTTTAATGCCTTGGATGTCCAGCCTTAGCTGTGTCATCCGTTTTGGAGGAAAGTATTGATTTAGGAATTTCTCTGTCAGCTGTTTCCATGTCTTTATGCTAGCCTTAGGTTGGTTATTTAACCACCTCTTGGCTTGGTCTTTTACAGCAAATGGAAACAGTAATAATCTGTAGACATCCTGATCTACTTCCTTATCATGTACTATGTCAGCAATTTGTAAAAAATGTGCCAGAAACTCTGTAGGTTCTTCCTATGGAAGACCGGAATACTGGCAACTTTGCTGCACCATGATAATGAGCTGAGGATTCAACTCAAAGTTACTGACTCCAATGGAGGGTATACTGATACTACTCCCATATGAAGCAGTAGAGGGGTTAGCATATGACCCCAGAGTCCTTCTGGACTGTTCATTTCCACTTAGATCCATGATGGAGAAAGGGAGATGATGTAAAAAAAATTATTTTTATCTATTTAATTATTATTTATTTCAAAAATAAAATAATTTAAAGTAAAATAAATAAAAATAGGTGAAGATTTTCGAAAAATAGAGAGAGGAAAAAGAAAAAAAAGAAAAAAAAATGGTTAGGGAGTTTTGAAAAAGATATGATTTGAAAAAGATTTTAAATTTTGAAATAAAAATTTGAATTTTAAAAATAAATTTCGAAAATTTGTTTTAAAACAGAGAGAAAAGATATTTTTGAATTTAAAGAGGAAAGAGAAAAACAATAAGATAGCACAAGATTTAAAATTTTTAGATCTAATGCTCCTTGTTTTCGAAAATTTTGGAGGGAAAACACCAAGGAACACCAAACTTAAAAATTTTAAGATCAAGACACAAGGAAAACTCAAGAACACTTTGAAGACTCACAAGAACACAAGAACATGAAGAAAGAACACCAAACTTAAAATTTTTAGTAAACCAAAATAAAATTTTTGAAAAACAAAGAAAAATCAACAAGAAAACACCAAACTTAAAGTTTGGCACAAGATTTGATAGAAAAATTATTTTTGAAAAAGAGGATTTTGAAAAGAATATAAAAGATTCTGACCCAATTACTAAGAACACAGACTAACGCTCTAGCCAACTGAGTTATAAATGTAACACTTCTTTTGAAGAAGTATTTTTAAATAACTAAGAATGAAAAATTTTTTTTTTTGAAAACTAATGTTTTGAAAAGGCACAAGAAAAACAAGAAAAATAAAAAAACAAGAAAAACTAAAGATCAAACAAGAAAAAAAATTCAATTATAAAAATATAATTTTTGAAAAATTTTTTTTTGAAAGAAAAAAAATAAGGATTCTAAAATTTTAACCAAAAACAATATTAGAAGACTCTAAACTAAAAGGAAAATTTTTTCCTAATCTAAGCAACAAGATTCACCGTCAGTTGTTCAAACTCAAACAATCACCGGCAACGGCGCCAAAAACTTGGTGCACGAATTGTGAATCACACTTTTCACAACTAGTACCACTAACCAGCAAGTGCACTGGGTCGTCCAAGTAATACCTCATGTGAGTAAGGGTCGAATCCCACGGAGATTGTTGGTTTGAAGCAAGCTATGGTTATCTTATTATTCTTAGTCAGGATGCCAACAACAGTGTTTTTCAACTTCAATTGTAAAGAGTCAAAGGGCGTAAATATAAATACTTATTGTGCAATGATGGAGAATATGTTGGGGTATTGGAGATGCTTTGTCTTCTTTATTTCAGTTTTTCTCTTGTACTCCTCTTCACACACGCAAGGCTCCTTCCATTGCAAGCTGTATGTAAGGTGTCACCGTTGTCAATGGCTACTTCCCGTCCTCTCAGTGAAAATGGTCCAAATGCTCTGTCACAGCACGGCTAATCATCTGTTGGTTCTCGATCATTTCGGAATAGAATCCCTTGATTCTTTTGCGTTTGTCACTACGCCTAACAATCGCGAGTTTGAAGCTCGTCACAGCCATTCAATCCTTGAATCCTACTCGGAATACCACAGACAAGGTTTAGAATTTCTGGATTCTCATGAATGCCGCCATCAATTCTAGCTTATAACACGAAGATTCTGATTAAGAAATCTAAGAGATACTCATTCAATCTAATGTAGAACGGAGGTGGTTGTCAGGCACATGTTCATAGATTGAGAAAGGTGATGAGTGTCACGGATCATCACCTTCTTCATAGTGAAGCGCGAATGAACATCTTAGATAGGAACAAGCGTGTTTGAATGGAAAACAGAGATAATTGCATTAATTCATCAAGACGCTGCAGAGCTCCTCACCCCCAACAATGGAGTTTAGAGACTCATGCTGTCAAAGAGTACAAAATTCAGATCTAAAAATGTCATGAGGTACAAAATAAAGCTCTAAAAGTTGTTTAAATACTAAACTAGTAACCTAGGTTTACAGAAAATGAGTAAACTATGATAGATAGTGCAGAAATCCACTTCTGGGGCCCACTTGGTGTGTGCTGGGGCTGAGACTTAAGCTTCTCACGTGTCTGGGCTGTTTTGGGCGTTCAACGCCAGGTTGTAACCTGTTTCTGGCGTTGAACTCTAACTTGTAACTTGTTTCTGGCGCTGTACGCCAGACTGCAACATGGAACTGGCATCGAACGCCAGTTTACATCATCTATCCTTGAGCAAAGTATAAACTATTATATATTTCTGGAAAGCCCTGTATGTCTACTTTCCAACGCAATTAAGAGCGCGCCATTTGGAGTTCTGTAGCTCTAGAAAATCCACTTTGAGTGCAGGGAGGCCAGAATCCAACAGCATCAGCAGTCTCTTTTCAGCCTGAATCAGATTTTTGCTCAGCTCCCTCAATTTCAGCCAGAAAATACCTAAAATCACAAAAAAACACACAAATTCATAGTAAAGTCCGGGATGTGATTTTTAATTAAAAAGTAATAAAAATATACTAAAAACCAACTAAATCATACTAAAAACTAAGTAAAAACAATGCCAAAAAGCGTATAAATTATCCGCTCATCAGTAGCAAATAGAGATAAAAAGGAAAAACAAAAATAAATAAACAAGTAAAAGAAAAATATTTATAATAACCAATAATAAGGCACATGTTAGCAGTTCCCCAGCAACGACGCCATTTTGACGTTGGGATTTTTGCTAGTAAAGAAGTTCATAAAAACAGTCGCGTTGTAGATATAGTCTCTAAACCGACAGAAATCCCTTCGTACAAACATTTTGGTTTAGAAGGTGAGAAGCAAGTGATTTAAATGACAAGTAAAGTAGATGGCAATTAAGATAAATAAATACTGTAAAGCAAACTTCTGGCAAGGTAAGAGAAATTGGAAGTCCAACTTAATTATCTCTCTCAACAATAATGAAAGTTGAATCTAAATTCCACTTAGTTAACCTTTACTAAAGCAAAGGAAAGTCAAGGGACTAATTAGTTTGACCTTCGAATCCTATTTATTTCCTAAGAAAAAGTTGGGATAATTGAAGTTCAGTTCAATTAGCAAGATAGCAATTATCAGTTATGTTGAGTTACTGATTTCTTAACCAAAACCAAAAGGGGAAAAAGTAAAATTGCTGGAATAAAAATGTCCTTAGCTGGGAAGCAATAATAACTTAAATCAAAGAGAACAATAATAAACTGAAATACCTCAAATAATTATTAATTCAAATCATAACATGGAAAGGGTTCATAAGTCAAGTTGGCAACATTTATAGATACGAATAAAAGCATTTAGAGTAAAAGTAGCATAGAAACATAAATTAAAGTAAAAGCTAAACCTGGATCGAGAGTCACTCTTAAAAACTAAGAGAAGTCCTAAATCCTAATCCTAAGAGAGAGAGGAGAGAACCTCTCTCAAACTAAATCTAAATCATGGAAAGTAGTAAAAAATGCAAGCTCTCCCTGAATGGATGCGTTCTCCCACTTTATAACCTCTGGTCTATGCCTTCTGGACTTGGATTTGGGCCAAAAAAGGGTTCAGAATTTGCTATGAGCATTTTCTGCAATTTCTGGTGCGTGGCCTCTGTCACACGTCCGCGTGGGTCACGCGGTCGCGTCATTCGGAGCGTTTCTTGCCACGCGGTCGCTTCAGTCATGCGACCGCGTCATGTGCGTTCTGCTTAAGGCGCACGATCGCGTCAGTCATGCGGCCGCGTCGCTGCTTCTTCGCTTCTGGCACGCGATCGCGTTGTCCATGCGATCGCGTGGATACCAGTTTCTTCAAAACTCCGTTTCGCACTTTTCCTTCCATTTTTGTACGTTTCCTTTTCCATCCTCTAAGCCATTCTGCCTTAGAAAATCTAAAACTACTCAACACACTAATCACGGCATCGAATGGAAGTAAAGGTAATTAAAATAATTGATTTTAAAGCATAGAAAACATGTTTTTCACATACATCACATAATAGGGAAGGGAAAGTAAAACCATGCAATTAATATGAATAAGTGGGTGAAGGCTTGAATAAATCATTCAAACTAAGCACAAAATAACTCATGAAATATGGGTTTATCACACTCTAATCGCTCAAGTGTCTAGGGTTAATCCACTCTAGTCTTTGATGACTGCGCATCATGTTAGGTTTTCTATGCTTTTTCATACAAAAAATTGATGATTAATGCTTAATTATTGAGTATTTGAGTGCTTAAGTAGTATATTGCTTTGATCTTTTGATTTAATGAATTTTGTAGGAAATAATAGAAAAAGAAGTAATAAAAGCACTAATAGAAGAAGCACACTCCCAAGGTGGAAAAAGAGTTGGAAACAAACTCAAAGAGGAGCAAAGAGGATTTGCAACCCTGACCTCTTCACACTCCAACAAGAATAACTTGAGCTTCAAAGTTTCAAATGAGGTGATTCTAGTGGCATTAGAAAGTAGGAATCTAGAGCTTACCAATCATATATGACACTACATGGTGGACACTAAATCTGAGGGAGAAAACTTATCCCAAAAGTGCAAAGAGAAACATATCAACCTATAGTAAGGCCAGCTGACCTCTTCACTTTCCAAGGAGGATAACCTGAGCTGTAGAGCTTTAACTGATGTGCACTTAAATTCATTGGAAAGTAGACATCCAGAGCTTTCTAACGATATATAATAGTATGGGGTGAATAACGTTAGGATTTTTGCCAGTAAAGAAGTTCATAAAAACAGTCACGTTGTAGATATAGTCTCTAAACCAACAAAAATTCCTTCGTGCAAACGTTTTGGTTGTCACAAGTAACAAACCCCTTAAAAATTGTTAATCGAGTATTCAAACCTCGGGTCGTCTTCTCAAGGAACTGCAAGGAAGTATGTTCTTATTATTGGCTATAAGGGTTGCAATCGGGGTTTAGAAGGTGAGAAGCAAGTGATTTGAATGACAAGTAGAGTAAATGGCAATTAAAATAAATAAATACTGTAAAGCAAACTTCTGGCAAGGTAAGAGAAATTGGAAGTCCAACTTAGTTATCTCTCCCAACAATATTGAAAGTTGAATCTAAATTCTACTTAGTTAACCTTTACTAAAGCAAAGGAAAGTCAAGGGACTAATTAGTTTGACCTTCGAATCCTATTTATTTCCTAAGAAAAAGTTGGGATTATTGAAGTTCAGTTCAATTAGCAAGATAGCGATTATCAATTATGCTGAGTTTAATAATGTTGAGTTACTGATTTCTTAACCAAGACCAAAAGGAAAAGAAGTAAAATTGCTGGAATAAGAATGTCCTTAGATGGAAAGCAATGGTAACACAAATTAAAGAGAAATCAATCAATAATTGAAATACCTCAAATGATCATTAACTCAAATCATAATATGGAAAGGGTTCATAAGTCAAGTTGGCAACATTTATAGGTACGAATAAAAGCATTAAAGTAAATATTAAACCTGGATCGAGAGTCACTATTAAAAACTAAGAGAAGTCCTAAATCCTAATCCTAATCCTAATCCTAAGAGAGAAAGGAGAGAATCTCCCTCTCAAAACTAAATCTAAATCATGGAAAGTAATAAAAAATGCGAGCTCCCTTTGAATGGATGCATTCTCCCATTTTATAGGCTTTAATCTGTGTTTTCCGGGCCAAAAATTGGGTCAAAAACAGCCCAGAAATCGCCCCCTGCGTATTCTGGTACATTCAGGTTGCGGACAAGTGACGCGGAGGCGTCGTCCACGCGGCCGCGCGGATTGAAGTTCGTAGATGCGACGCGTCCGCGTGGATCATGCATTCGCGTCATCTAGCGTCAGGGCAACTATGGCATATTATATATCAAATCGAAGCCCCGGACGTTAGCTTTCCAATGCAACTAGAACCGCGTCGTTTGGACCTATGTAGCTAAAGTTATAGCCGTTTGAGTGCAAAGAGATCAGGCTGGACAGCTTAGCAATTTCTCCAACTTCTTGTATTCCTTCCACTTTTGCATGCTTCCTTTCCATCTTCCAAGCCATTCCTGCCCTGTAATCTCTGAAAATACTTAACACACATATCAAGGCATCTAATGGTAATAAGAGAGGATTAATAATAAGCAAATATAAGATCAAAGAAGCATGTTTTCAATCATAGCACAAAACCAGGAAGGAAAATGTAAAACATGCAAATAGTATGAATAAGTGGGTAAAGAGTTGATAAAAACCACTCAATTGAGTACAAGATAAACCATAAAATAGTGGTTTATCAACCTCCCCACACTTAAACAATAGCATGT
>NC_029788.2:62525384-62538261 GCF_000816755.2 Arachis ipaensis
TTATAAATTGAATCTTTAATTAACCTAAGCTCTCACCTAATATACATATACTCTATATACTTTTAAATCATACCTAGCTACCCATGATTCCACTTTTGTATAATTCCCATACTCATGTACCAAATTTTTGATATTTCTTTACTATTGTCGCATGTGCATTGATATTTTCATTAACTTAGCATTGGAGTAGTTTTGTCCCCTTTATTTATTTATTTATATTATATATTTTTTTTCTTTTTCTCTTTTTCTCTTTCTTTCTCTTTTTCTCTTTTTCTCTCTTTTTTTTATAGAGAAATAAACATAACTTATCAATGCACATGGATTTTCTATTATTTTTTTATTTTGGTTTTTCATGAGTAGGTTCCCAAATTCCCAATATTCAAATAAATTAGAAACATGATACATTCCCTTATTAACCCATGTTCCCACAGTTTCCCCACAATTAATTAACACACTATCTTAAACTAACCAAAGATTCAATTGGGATAATTAATTTGTTTTCCGCTTAAGGCTAGTGATGTGGTAAAATATAGAATAAATGGGGATTAAAAGGCTCAAAGTGGCTGACAAGGGTGATTTAAAGGGTAGGCTTATTTGGGATAAGTGAGCTAAAATCAAACAATGGCCTCAATCAAATGCAAGCATGTAAATACACTAAATAATGGACATATAGATTGGAACAAAATATAGATTACAATCATAGAGAAGGGAACACACATGAATAAAAATTTATGGTTAAATAATGTAACCATGTAAATAAGCTCAAAATCTCACAGGTTGTGTGTTCTTTGGCACAAAAACCATGTTCCAAATACAACTTCAAACAAATTTAACACAAAATTTTTTTTCAAATTAGTGAAATGTTATAAAATTTCTTGAAAAAGAAAATATTACTTCAACCAAGTAGTAACTAAATGCATAAAATCAAATAAACATGCAATTAAATATGCAAATGCAACAACTAACAAGAAAAAATAAAACATTGGTGTTTGAGATAGGAAGGTACTAACCCACGGAGATCGGTATCGACCTCCCCACACTTAAAGATTGCACCGTCCTCGGTGCATGCTGAGATTTGCAGGTAGACGGGTTGTTTCAACTGTTGCTTTTCTCGAAGGATTGTGCAGATGGACTTGTTTGTCTTCCCTTTTTAGAGGTTTCTCTCTTTTTCCATCTTCGGTGGCCAGCCTGAAAGAAGAGAAAAAGAAGAAAAGTAACACAAAAGATAAATAAAATACGGGTATTAATGCCAAATGATAAGGGTCTCATTTACATGGAAGCTTCAATATGTACGTGAGAAAACAATAGAAGCCATGGCATACCAGTGGTGCAAAATTGCAACAATGTGGAAGAGAGTGGGGAAAGAGAGATAATATAAATTCATGTCAATGCAAAAATAATACAGGTATAAAAGATTGGCATTGATTTAAATAATATTACCTAACCAGAATAAAACAAGTCATAAGCACCAAGATAATACCAGAAAAGATATAACAGTTGAATAAGAACGTTTGAACACCAATGGTAAAATAATAAATTTAGAAAAGAAAAGAAAAATATGCACAAAATTAAAATGCAATGAATGAAATATTCAAATAAATTAAGTAAAATAAAATAGAAGATAAGAAGAATGAGAAGGGAAAGAAGGGAAGAAGAAGTAAGTAAGAAAGGAAGGAAGAAAAATTAGGATTGGGGAAGAAAAGATAAGATATTTGGCACATTATGATAAGCTGTGCGGCGCAGGCGACGCGGTCGCGCGGCTTGTGCTTAAACTGATTGACGCGGTCGCGTGAGTGGGCACTTAGTAGGACGTGACGCGGCCGCGTGGGGCATGCGGTCGCGTGAGATGGATTGCGCGTCCAGCGCCAGTCCAGCACCAGTCTAGCACAACTTTCAGCTGTTCACCATTATTACATCGAAATCCTGGTCACGCGGCCGTGTGGGGCACGCGGTCGCGTGGGAGGCCAGTATTCCCACTGGATGCGGACGCGTCAGCGACGCGGTCGCGTGGGACGATTTGTGCCACGGGCACGCCTTCAGCCACGCTCCAGTGTGACTCTTTGTTCGTTTTTATTTTCTCCCCTCTCCTTGCGACGCGGACGCGTCGCTGATGCGGTCGCGTCGCGTGGCGTTTTTTTTTTTATACAATGCAGAATACAGTATGCAGAATGCAATGCTTAATGTGAATGCTATGCATGATTCCAGGTTCAATAAAATAAAAATAAAATTCAAAAACAAACAAAACTAAATAAAATTATAATTGCAAAAGGAACGATCATACCATGGTTGGTTGTCTCCCACCTAGCACTTTTAGTTAAAGTCCTTAAGTTGGACATTGGGAGGGCTTTCTGTTATGGTGGCTTGTGTTTAAATTCATCCAGAAATCTCCACCAGTGCTTGGAATGCCAATAGCCTCCGGGGTCCCATACTAGGCATGTAAAGCTTCTGAGCAGCTTCAAACAGATTGTTAGGCTCCCGGGGTGACAAACGTCAGAATAAACTCCAGGGTCCCAAGCCTTGCTTTTAAATCCGCCTCCATCTTGATCTATATGTTTCCATCCGGGCGGTTTAGAAAGTAGAATCTCATCATGGTGACCAAACGTTCTCCGTGATCCATGCAATTGAGCATGATACCAATCCATGTACTTCGAGGTGAAGCGTGGAACCTTATTGAACCTTGAGCACCAACTCTGAGTACGAGCCATTTCCCTCTTACTCTTAAAGCCGCAAAGAGCTCTAAGCTGGCCATCTGTTTCAAGCAAACCATATTCAAGTGAATAAGTAAAGTTAAAGGTTAAGGATTGTACCCACTTGAAGCTTGTATTGGGTGGTAATGGCCTTGGGATAGGTGTTTCCGGTGGTTCTGTAAGTTCTACTCCCTTGGGTTCTTCTGTGAATTCCTCCACTTCCTTGCAAGGTTCTACAATTGTATCCATGTCCTGATCAAAATCTTCTATGTCTTCCTCATCACTCGAGTCATAGATTGGAGGTTGAGAGAAATCTACCTCTGCATCATCTTCGTATTCACTTGGGGAAGATTCTTCGGTCTCAGAGAATTCACTTGCGGATGCAAGTTCATTACTAAGAGAAATTGACTTGTGACTATCATCATCAAGGGAATTTGTGTCCTGGGTTATTCTGTCTGATTTGTCATAAACAACTTGCCTTGGAGATTGTACAATATCTTCCTTAGCATCAACTATAGCGTCCTTGACGGAGTTCTCCTCAGTTCTGGATTCCCATGGAGGTTCAGCATCTCCTAGATCTTCAACCAACTCTTCTTCTTGAACAATGACAGCTTCTTCTACTTGTTTTAGTACGAATTCATTCTCTGTCTTATCCACTGGAGTTTCTGGTATTTCCTTCATGCTATGCTCTTCGTTAGACTGTTCACATGGGGCTATGGCTGATCCTTGTGTATTTGAGCGTCTAGAAACCCACTGAATTACTACTTGCTCCAGTTGTTGAATGGTTGTTTGAAATTTATTTATTGTTTCCTTTAGGCGAACCTCTGCTTCTCGGGTTGCCAGACTTGGGCATGATACATAGGAAAGTGGTGGTGATTGGGAGTGATTGGATTGGTACTGGGGTAAGGAAGGATCATATGGTGGCGAATGGTGAAGAGAAGCTCGTGAGTGTGGTGGTTCGAGGTTATGTTGAAAGGATGGTTTATATACACGGGATGGGGCTTGTTGGTAGTTACAAGGTTGTCCACCATATCCTTCAGCTGGGTATGCACTGTAAAATGGTCTTTGTCCAGGATATCTTGGAGGGTGTTGCTGCCTAAAGGGTTGATTAGATCCTCTTGGCTCCATCCAACCTTAATTGGTCTGACCTTGATGCATATTCCTGAGATAGCGATTATCAATTATGCTGAGTTTAATAATGTTGAGTTACTGATTTCTTAACCAAGACCAAAAGGAGAAGAAGTAAAATTGCTGGAATAAAAATGTCCTTAGATGGAAAGTAATGGTAACACAAATTAAAGAGAAAGCAATCAATAATTGAAATACCTCAAATGATCATTAACTCAAATCATAACATGGAAAGGGTTCATAAGTCAAGTTGGCAACATTTATAGGTATGAATAAAAGCATTAAAGTAAATATTAAACCTGGATCGAGAGTCACTCGTAAAAACTAAGAGAAGACCTAAATCCTAATCCTAATCCTAATCCTAAGAGAGAAGGGAGAGAATCTCCCTCTCAAAACTAAATCTAAATCATGGAAAGTAATAAAAAATGCGAGCTCCCTTTGAATGGATGCATTCTCCCACTTTATAGGCTCTAATCTGTGTTTTCCGGGCCAAAAACTGGGTCAAAAATAGCCCAGAAATCGCCCCCTGCGTATTCTGGTACGTTCAGGTCGCGGACAAGTGACGCGGAGGCGTCGTCCACGCGGCCGCGCGGATTGAAGTTCGCAGATGCGACGCGTCCGCGTGAATCACGCGTTCGCGTCGCCTAGCGTCAGGGCAACTATGGCATATTATATATCAAATCAAAGCCCCGGATGTTAGCTTTCCAACGCAACTAGAACCGCATTGTTTGGACCTCTGTAGCTAAAGTTATAGCTGTTTGAGTGCGAAGAGGTCAGGCTGGACAGCTTAGCAATTTCTCCAACTTCTTGTATTCCTTCCACTTTTGCATGCTTCCTTTCCATCCTCCAAGCCATTCCTGCCCTGTAATCTCTGAAAACACTTAACACACATATCAAGGCATCTAATGGTAATAAGAGAGGATTAATAATAAGTAAATATAAGATCAAAGAAGCATGTTTTCAATCATAGCACAAAACCAGGAAGAAAAATGTAAAACATGCAAATATTATGAATAAGTGGGTAAAGAGTTGATAAAAACCACTCAATTGAGTACAAGATAAACCATAAAATAGTGGTTTATCAGTAAACCTTGAGATTGGGCTCTTGAAGTTGGCGCTAACTTTGGCCTCCAAACAGCGCCAAGAGCGCTACACTCTCACCATGAGCACTACGCTTTGCCAAGAGCGCTAGTTTTTTTTTCCAAGAGTGCTAGTGACCCCTGACAACACGACCATGCCTTCTTCAAAAGACCATAACTTGAGCTACAAATATCCAATTGATGCGCTGCTAGTTGCATTAAAAAGATGACATTCAGAGCTTTCCAACGATGTATAATAGTCAATATTTGGCATGAAATTGGAGCACGAATGATAGGAATCTTTAAAGCCCAAAAACAATTAATAAAAGAACCCAGCGCCCAGGAGAGCGCTACATTCTCCTCAAGAGTGCCTGCGATAGTTTGAAAAGTTGGGCTAGCGACGCGTACCCATGGGTGACGCGTACGTGTCGGTGTGACATTTCTGAAGGAGCATGCGAATGCGTGGATGGAGCGGCAACGTGCATGTGACATTTTGAAATTCACGCGTACGCGTGGTTGCACAAGCGCTACGCTCTTTTCAAAAGCGCTATGTTCTCCTGGGAGGAGACTTCTAGTTAAATTAATTTCACTTCAAGCCCACTTGTACTTCAAGCAAGCAAGCCCACTCAGATCACTCAATCAAGGCCACAAGATTCATCCAGAATAGTTAATTTTCATTTGATTGTAATTTGTTTTCAATTTCATTTCACTTTGTAATTTAGGCTAGCTTATATATAGGTCTTAGTTTCATAAGAAAAGTACCATGCAAGGCTGGAGGATTAGAGACTCCAGAGCTCTCTTGGAGGATTAAAGACTCCAGAGAACTTAGTTTAGAATTTCCATTTCCCTTTCTGCACTTTTAAATTTCAGTTGTAATTGAATTCAGTTTGGTTTATGCAATTTAAATTTCTTACACTTCTCTTCTGCAATTTCCTCTTCTGAACTTTTACATGTTTCTTGTCTATGCAATTTAATTTCCCCGCACTTCTGCTTCTCAGCCAATTTACTTTCTGCCAATTTTAGATTTCCTGCACTTTGAGCTATGATCCACTGAACCCCAATTCATTAGGGGGAAGAGCTCTATTTTAATTCTAACAGATTAATGAACATCTTCTTCTTCTCAATTCATCTGGATTAACTAAGAAATAACTTTTGATTTTAAAGAGGTTCATTCACTCCGGAAGGGGGTTTAAATCTGTGAATTTCCATGTGAGCTTCGGAAGGAGAATCATGGAAATTAGAACTGAAGCTCTATTTCTCACAACTCTCTTGATCAACACCATTTGGGAGAAATTGAGACCTTGAGAGTCTGTGTGGCTTATGGATGAGAGAAAATGCTTAACCTCATTTCATGACAAACGGATCAAGTAATTAGCGAGATTGATTATGATTAGAGAGATTGGATTGCCAAGGAATCGGGATCCAATCAATTTCAATCCGCCTTAGATCTAATCATATGATTAAGAAAGAAGTTGAGATCCATTTGATTCATGATGGATTATGATACCTCCAATCCCTGATGAATCTCTATTTCTGTCATTTTTCATTTGATTGCTTTGAGTGTCATTAAATTGTTCTGATTTAATGCTTTGTCTTCATTTTGTTAATCCATCTCCACTCAATTTATTACTGTCAGCTTAACTAAATTCATCACCTAACTAAAGTTGCTTGATCCATCAATCCCTGTGGGATCGACCTCACTCCGGTGAGTTTTACTACTTGACGCGACCCGGTACACTTCCCGATTAGTTTATGCCGAAATCAATTTTTCCCCATCAAGTTTTTGGCACCGTTGCCAGGGATTGATTTAGATTGACAATGATTAAGTGGGTGATAAGTCTAGATTGAGCATTTTCTTTATTTTTGTCATTTAGGTTCCTTTTAATTTTCCACTTTTTACTGATACTTAGGTGTTTGTGTTATTGCCTCACTAAGAAATTCTCATCTGTGACATGAATTTCCATTTTCATTGGTGTTTGTGTTTTTACAAAATTTAAATGGAGTTCACCTCATCTCTTGATCAAACAAATTTCCTGGGATATTGCCCACCATCACAAAATGACTATTCTAATGGTGGCTGGAAATATCACCAAGAAATGACAGATTATGAGCAATCCACCCAGTGGGGGTATGCTCCAGGGCCATAAAATAATCAAGACAATTTCATGGGATATTTTCCAACACCACAAAATGATTCATGTGATTACCCTCATGGTGTCTGGGAATATCAACAAGAGTGTGAACAATCAAGCGGAATGGGATACCTCCCAAAGCCACAAAATGACTCATATTGTTATGACAACTATTCATGTTGTGGCTGGGAAGGTCAAAATCAAAGAGATTTTAATGCTCCATCTTCTATTCATCAAGAGACATCATCATTTGATTGTGCTGTCAATATATTCATGCAAGATTGCTCCCCAGTGCCACAAAATAATTCATATTGTGATGAATTCAACAATTACTCAAGCTGTGATTGGGAGGGGCAAAATCAAAAAGCACTCAATGTTTCATACTCTACTTATCAAGAGCCATCATCACTTGAGCGTAACTTTAATTCATTTATGCAAAATTGTCCAACCTCACCTTCCAGTTTTTTATTTGAAAATTCTTCATCACTTGACTATACCTCTACACAAAGTTCCCTCCAACCACAAAATTCATTACACTACATAGAAAACTCATTTTAACATTCACAAAATTCATTTCACAATACACAAAATTCATTCCATCTCCCTCAAAACAATATCACAATAACCACAAGTCCACAAAATCCACCTCAACCTTCTCCTCTCTTGCTACAAGCAGAACAATGCCTTCAAAGTGCCCTAGAAACTCAGGAAAAAACTAGACAATTCTTGGAAAGTCAAGAACAATATTGGAAGGAACGAGAAAGCCTCTTTGAGAAGATGGATGGGCACCTAGAGCAATTGAGGAAACACTTAGAAGTGCTAAGCAAGGAGGATAAAGACCAATTTGTGAGTGAGGAAGTGGAAGAAGAGGCCCCTGTATCAAGTGAAACTTCAATGGAGAATGAGGTAGTGGAGGCATACGAGCCTAGGATTCCATATCCACAGAGGCTACTTGAGGTGACAGAGGAACATGAAGATTCACTCCCAAAGGACTTAATGGAACATCATGCAGGAGAAAGGGAGGAAGTCAATCAAGAGAGTCCACACTCGATTGAAGCAGAGAGCTACATAGATGAAGGGTTCATTGAACTACCAACTCAAGAGGCTTTTGATGAAGAGGATACTCTAACAATCACACAACAACCAAGTCTTGATGTCAAATAAGTGAAGGCAACTAACAAAAGCACTGAAAGAGGGATTGTGACCAAGAGACAAAGGACCACATCTATGAAGAAGAAAAGGTCAACCACAAGCAATCCAACCCCTGTTGCCCCAACAAGTAAAGCAAATCAAGCAAATAACAAAAGAAAGCTTGTTGGAAAGAGGCCAAAACAGGGGACATCAATTTGCTCTTCTCTCCCCTTGAGGTCATTCCTCTTAATAAACTAGAAGAAGAGGAAGAAAGTTGAGAACAACATGTCAAGCTAGTGACATTAAAAGAGCGCTTGTTGGGAGGCAACCCAACCGTAGGTAACATTTCATTTTTTTACTTTGTTTATTTCTTTTCTTTGCTTTGTTTAAATTCAATAATTTGGCATATGATTACATTCTAAGTTTGGTGTTACCCTGCAACAATCTATTTTTAATCTTTCTGGACACTTGCATCAATTTCAAAAGAAAGTGTCACACTAAGTTTGGTGTGCCACTTGATTTTCTAAGCAGTGAATCCAGCAACACCACTTGTTTGTACAATCATAATACCTTAGCTTCTTAGGCGTGGAGTGTTATCTTTGTTTTGGCGTGATACTTGTTTTCCTTTTAGTCATTCCTTTGTTTTTAATATTTTCTTTTTTTTATTTTATTATCCCCACTGTTTGTGTTACTTCCTCACCAAGAAACCCCTTACTCGTGACATCTGTTTCTCTTGGTGATTGTGTTATTAACATATGACAATTTTCTTTGCTTAGTTTATTTCAAATAAATTGACATATGATTGCATTCTATGTTTGGTGTTGCTATACAACAAAGTTTGTTTCCAATCTTTACTAGACACTTGCATCAATTCTAAGAGAAAATGTCACACTAAGTTTGGTGTGCAACTCATTTTCCATGCATAGTATTATACACACCACTTAGTCATGCAATCATATTGTCTCTATTCTCTTTCTTGTGCCTTTATTGTATCTTTAATTTAGCTTGCTTAACCACATGCATTACTCACATTTTATTGTTCTAAAACTCTCATGACCCATCATAAACCCCATCACCATGGTATTATTTGTTGCTTGAGAACAAGCAATCAATCTAAGTTGATATGGGAGGGGAAAGAATAGAAGGAAAATAACAACAACAATAAAGATGAACTACAAGGTGGTAAAGCTCTTTTTCCTCTTATTTGTTTCCAGAACATTAAATTGCATGATTGTCTCTCATTTGCTTTGTATGCATGAGTATTGTGAATAAGCATAGCTTGATTTCTTGAATTGTAACATGTTGCGATGGTATCATGATTTCCATCTTGAATTTTGTGAGTCTAAAGCAATTTAGTTTCATGATCATAAACAAACAAGGTCATTAAAGAAGAACTTAGCTTGAGCATATAAGTATTGGAAGGCTAGCATGACTATTACTGCTCAATTGCATTTGAATTTATTTAATTGAAGTTTTCATCTAGGATATTTTATGAATTTTTTTTTGGAATCATGAAAACCATGAAAAAGCAAATGCAATTAATAAAAGAAAACGGAAAGAATGAGAAAGCTGAAGGCTCTGAGTACCAATAACAATTCATTTGTTAAGTACTTGTGGTGTTTATGTATCAAGCAAAAAGCTTGAATACAAAACACTTAGAGTCAAGGCTAGGCTCAAGTGCAAACGCACTCCCTCAAAGCTCAAGGCTCTGAGCATCAATGATTAGAGAGCAAAGAAAAGAAACAAATGAGCTTAAAGAAGTCCTCTAATCAAATGCTTGTGGTGATTATGTATCAAGTGGTAATACTTGAAAAATAAAGCATTTAGAGTCGTAGCTTTTCAACTCATGGTGCAAAGCGTCCAAAAGGATAAGCTAAGAAGAGAATTAAAAGCTTGTCTCAAGGAAGGAACATAAAGAAAAGATTTCATAAAACGAGATAGTTAGAAGCATTAATCATTTGAATTTCTTCTGTGATTGTAGCATGAATAGAAAACTAGCCAAACCATGAAAATTAAGTTGCTATTCTTCTCACCTTGGATTGTCAAACATTATTGCATGATTCTTTGTTTGCTTGAGGACAAGCAAAGTTTAAGTTTGGTGTTGTGATGACTGCGCATCATGTTAGGTTTTTCTATGCTTTTTCATACACGAAATTGATGATTAATGATTAATTATTGAGTATTTGAGTGCTTAAGTAGTATATTGCTTTGATCTTTTGATTTAATGAATTATGTAGGAAATAATAGAAAAAGAAGCAATAAAAGCACTAATAGAAGAAGCACACTCCCAAGGGGGCAAAAAAGTTGGAAACAAACTCAAAGAGGAGCAAAGAGGATTTGCAACCCTGACCTCTTCACACTCCAACAAGAATAACTCGAGTTACAAAGCTCCAAATGAGGTGATTCTAGTGGCATTGGAAAGTAGGAATCCAGAGCTTTCCAAGCATATATGACACTACATGGTGGACACTAAATCTGAGGGAGAAAACTTATCCCAAAAGTGCAAAGAGAAACATATCAACCTGTAGTAAGGCCAGCTGACCTCTTCACCTTCCAAGGAGGATAACTTGAGCTGTAGAGCTTTAAATGATGCGCTCTCAAATTCATTGGAAAGTAGACATCCAGAGCTTTCCAACGATATTTAATAGTATGGGGTGAACCTTGAGATTGGGCTCCAGAAGCTGGCGCTAACTTTGGCCTCCAAACAGCGCCAAGAGCGTACGGTCTCACCAAGAGCGCTACGCTCTCACCATGAGCGCTACGATCTCACACCATGAGCGGTACGCTTTGCCAAGAGCGCTATGTTTATTTTCTAAGAGCCCCAGCTACCCCTGACAACACGACCATGCCTTCTTCAAAAGACCATAACTTGAGCTACAAATATCCAATTGATGCGCTTCTAGTTGCGTTGGAAAGCTGACATTCAGAGCTTTCCAACGATGTATAATAGTCTATATTTGGCATAAAATTAGAGCACGAATAATAGGCATCTTTAAAGCTCAAAAACAATTGATAAAATAACCCAGCACCCAAGAGAGCGCTACATTCTCCCCAAGAGCGCCTGCGTGGATGTGACATTTTGAAATCCACGCGTACACGTGGGTGACGTGTACGCGTGGGTGCACGAGCACAGCAGACTTCTAGTTCAATTAATTTTACTTCAAGCCCACTTGTTCTTCAAGCAAAGAAGCCCACTCAGATCACTCAATCAAGGCTACAAGATTCATCTAGAATAGTTAATTTTCATTTGATTGTAATTTGTTTTCAATTTCATTTCATTTTGTAATTTAGGCTAGCTTATATATAGGTCTTAGTTTCATAAGAAAAGTACCATGCAAGCCTGGAGGATTAGAGACTCCAAAGATCTCTTGGAGGATTAGAGTCTCCAGAGAACTTAGTTTAGAATTTCCTTTTCGCTTTTTGCACTTTTAAATTTCAGTTGTAATTGAATTTAGTTTGGTTTATGCAATTTAAATTTCTTACACTTCTCTTCTGGAATTTCCTCTTCTGAACTTTTACATGTTTATTGTCTATGCAATTTAATTTCCCTGCACTTCTGCTTCTCAGCCAATTTACTTTCTACCAATTTTAGATTTCCTACACTTTGAGCTATGATCCACTGAACCCTAATTCATTAGGGGGAGGAGCTCTATTTTAATTCTAATGGATTAATGAACATCTTCTTCTTCTCAATTTATCTGGATTAGCTAAGAAATAACTTCTATTTTGATTGAGCTTCATTCACTCCAGAAGGGGGTTTGAATCTGTGAATTTCCATGTGAGCTTTGGATGGAGAATCATGGAAATTAGAACTGAAGCCCTGTTACTCACAACTCTCTTGATCAACACCATTCAGGAGGAATTGAGATCTTGAGAGTCTGTGTGACTTATGGATGAGAGAAAATGCTTAACCTCTTCTCATAACAATTGGATCAAGGAATTGGCGAGATTTATTGTTATTAGAGAGATTAGATTGCCAAGAAATTGGGATCCAATCAATTTCAATCTGCCATAGATCGATTCATATGATTGAGAAAGAAGTTGAGATCCATTTGATTCATGATGGATTATGATACCTCCAATCCCTGATGAATCTCTGTTTCCGTCATTTTTCATTTGATTGCTTTGAGTGTCATTGAATTGTTCTGATTTAATGCTTTGTCTTCATTCTGTTAATCCATCTCCACTCAATTCATTACTGTCAGCTTAACTAAATTCTTCACCTAACTAAAGTTGCTTGATCCATCAATCCCTGTGGGATCGACCTCACTCCGGTGAATTTTACTACTTGACGCGACCCGGTACACTTGCCGGTTAGTTTGTGCAGAAATCAATTTTTCCCCATTAGTTTCCTCTAGTCATGCTTTCTAAAACTTTGTTTATCATCTAACCAATCAACAAATGTTTAGTATACAAATGCAAACATCATGAGGGCTTTTCAAGGTTGTAATGGGGCTAAGGTAAGGGTGAGGGTATATGTATGGCCAAGTGAGCCATTTGAATCTTTGACTAACTTAAGTTCTCACCTAACACATACACACACTCTATATAATTCTCAAATCATTCTTAGCTACCCAAATTCTCATTTTTGCAAAATTTCACACACTCATGTATCAGTTTTAATTCCATCACATATGCATTGATCTTTTTACTGAACTTAACATTGGGATAATTTTGTCCCTTATCCATTTATTCCTTTTCTCTTTACATATATATATAT
>NC_029788.2:62538554-62636828 GCF_000816755.2 Arachis ipaensis
ATAATTGAAAGCATAATATATCAATGCATATGCTTTATCTAATTTTTACACGAGTGAGCACCCAAATTCCCAATATTTGTCAATAAGAGCAAAAACATATTCTCATCAACCATAGTTCCCATATTTCCCCACACTTAGTTGACACACCATCTCTATCTTAAGCTAACCAAATATTCAAATAGGGTAATTAATTGTTTTTCCGCTTAAGCCTAGTGATGTGGTAATATAAAGAACAAATGGGGGTTAAAAAGGCTCAAAGTGGCAAACAAAGATAAATGAAATGGTAGGCTATTTAGGATAAGTGAGATAATAACAAATGATGGCCTCAATCACATATATGCAGGAATATACACTAAATAATGGACATATAGAATGGAACAATCCAAATATTGTAATCATAGAGAAGAAAACACACAAGAAGAAAAATCATGGTTAAATAATGTAACCATATAATTAAACTCAAAATCTCACAGGTTGTGTGTTCTTAGCTCTAAAACCATGTTCCAAATTAAAATCTTCAAACAAGTTTACATAAATTTTGATTTAAATCAGTGAAATACTATAAAATAGTATCTTGACAAAGAATTGATCACTTAATGAAGCAGTACCTAAATGCAAGCAACTACTACTAGTCATGCAAGTTATTCTATCTATCAACAGAAAAATAAAATATTGGTGTTGAAAGAGAGAGATGTTACCTCTGGAAGTCATTTCGACCTCCCCACACTTAAGGTTTGGCACGATCCCCCGTGCCGTTAGTGATGAGAAGAGTGGTGTTGGGAGCATCGCTTCCACCGTTCGGCTCGTCATGGCTCTCCATGCTACGAGGCGAAGTGGAGTCCGGGGAGTCTGTCTCTTCCCGAGGTGGGTGAGTGCTAACGATCAGCTCTTTCAGGTAGTTATAATGGTCCTTGTTACAGCGCTCCATTCGCTCAGTCCGTCGGTCTTGCCGGTCCAACCTCTCAAGATTCTAAAGGAGCAGTTGATTGGTTGAAGGTGCCTATAGTGTGGATGATGGTGGAGTGGATGGAGAAGGAACGTTATGGACCGGGCCTTCAGTCCGGCTTACAGTAGGTGCTGGAGGCCTGATGTACTTCTCATTCGGGACATACTGATCATCTCTAGAAATCATGGCCTTCGTGTCTCAAGCCTGATAGGGGACTCCCGCTATAGAGACCAGATCTATGACTAATATGGGAAAAGGTAGGTTGCCCGCTATTTGTACATGTTCCATGGCATGCCGGATGAGTCAAGGCAAGTTCAGTGGTTGCTCTGTCATAATGCACCAGATAAGGACGGCCATGTCCGTAGTGAAGGTGGACTCATGGGTGTTCGGAAGGACGTAATGGGACAGAATCTGTGCCCACACGCGGGCCTCGAAGGTAAGTGCAGTGGCAGAGATTCCCTTCGGTCTAGCCTGGTGTTGTCCATAGATTCAGTTGCTGCCAGGTAGGGCGATGACGCCAAGGATGTTTTTCCAGTCAAACTCGTATGCGTGGCATTCTAGCTAGGCCGCTTGATAAGCATCCAATCCCTCTGGGCTAGGTGGAAGATCCAATACCCTCTGAATGGCACCTTCAAAAATAGGGACTTGCTTTTGGTGAACATAGACTAACTGCAAGGTGCGCGAGTGAAAGTTTGAGTAGAATTCAACTACCCAAGATAAGTTGGCCTTTCGTGGCTGCCTTCTTAAGAATCCCCATTGTCTCCTTTCGATGGGGGGCTCCACAAAGTTAACAAAATGTGTCGGAAGGATGAGGAGGTACTCATTATTGTAGTTCCTTTCTGCCAATAGGGGTATCATCTACTTACAGTAACGGTTGGTGAACCGTGCGGAATCCCGTGCAGAAAATGCTTTCTATGCCTCATCCACTCGGATGGTCCTCTTCACCCTTTTATTAGGTGGCTTGACTGTTGTGGATGCTTGCTCCTTAGCCGGTGCTCTTTTAGTTCCTCTCTTCGCCAGTGTCTTGTCAGAAGCCTTCTTTTTACCTTTCTTGGTGGCCATCCTAAAAAAAAGGAAGAAAGAAAAGGGATATCAAATTTAAATAGCTAAAACCGGGAGGAGAAAAGTCCAAGTGATAATCAATGCCAAAGAAGAAGATAATGTCTTAAATACATGGTCATGACAACATGCAAGTAGGACCTAAAGTAACATCTTGAAGGCAAATCATAACAACTAGATGCAAGAGGATTGAAAGCATGTAAGTAACAAGTATTAGAAGCATAACTCAAGCATCAATAGCAAAATGATTATCACATGTAACAAAATAATGAGCACTTTCATTTTTACAATTAATGACTAATATACTCAATGCACAATGGATTGCAAGGTTTTTTGAAAAAGAGGCAATAAAGTATAAGAATAAAATAAGAGAGAGATCAAAATGCCATGAGAGCTTTTTCACAAACACTTGGTATGCAATTTAAAAGTTAAAAGTAATGGAATTAATCCAAGCATGTATGAGACCTAGAATAAAATGTCAAATGTCAAATCACTCTTCATAATATCCACAAGCAAATATATTAGCAAAGCAATCACCCAAATAAATCTTCAACACCAACATAATCACGAAAAATAGGGAGGAGAAGAGAGAAAGAAAAAGAACCTTAAGAAGAAGAAGATGAAAATATGGAGGTAATTGGGAGTGAGAGTGAGAGAAGAGTAGTAAGAATGGAGGAAGAAGAAAATTGGATGTTGAAAAGAAGAAGAATGAAGAATAGAGTAAGGACAAGAAGAGATGAGAATAAGGATTTGAAAAAGAAAAGAAAAAAAGAGGGAGAGAAAATAGAATAGTGTAGCACGCTGGTTAAGTGATGCAGCACTGTCGACGGGTACGCGTAGCTCACGTGTGCGCGTGGGTGGGCTGGAAATCAGGTGACACGTAAGCATCGGTCACGCATACGCATGACCTCTATCCATGCCAAACGCGTGAATCCAGCCTCACTCCCACACAACTCTCTGTTCAAAATACCCATTAACGCCGATTTGCACACCCACGCGTATGCGTCAATAACACTTATGCGTGGGATGTCAAAGTCACAGGCGACACGTAAGCGTCGGTCACACTTACGCCTGACCGCTGGTCATGCTAGACGCACGATTCCAATTTTCATACCACGTGTACGCGTTGATGAGCAGATAATTTATACGCTTTTTGGCATTGTTTTTATTATGTTTTTAGTATATTTTAGTTAGTTTTTAAATAAAAATCACATTTCTGGACTTTACTATGAGTTTGTGTGTTTTTCTGTGATTTCAGTTATTTTCTGGCTGAAATTGAGGGACCTGAGCAAAAATCTGATTCAAAGGCTGAAAAGGGACTGTAGATGTTGTTGGATTCTGACCTCCCTGCACTAGAAGTGGATTTTCTGGAGCTACAGAAGCCCAATTGGCGCGCTCTCAATGGCGTTCGAAAGTAGACATCCTGGGCTTTCCAAAAATATATAATAGAACATACGTTGGCCGAGATTTGATTGCCCAAACCAGCATTCCAAGTCAGCATAAAAATTCTGGCGTCAAAACGCCAGAACTGGCATGAAAGATGGAGTTAAAGGCCCAAACTGGCACAAAAGCTGGCGTTTAACTCCAAGAAAAGTCTCTACATGTGAAATCTTCAAAGCTCAGCCCAAGCACACACCAGGTGGGCCCGGAAGAAGATTTCTACATTAATTACTTATTTCTGTAAACCCTAGGCTACTAGTTCTCTATAAATAGGACCTTTTGCTATTGTATTTTCATCTTGGTTCTTCTGGTTCCCTCTCTGGGGCCGAAGCCAATGACCACCATTATCACTTTTGTATTTTCCACGGTAGAGTTTCTACACCCCATGGATTAAGGTGTGGAGCTCTGATTTTCTTCATGAAATAATGCAAAGTACTACTATTTTCTATTCAATTCATGCCTACTTCTTCTCTAAGATATACACTTGTTTTTCAACTTGATGAATGTGATGATCCGTGACATTCATCATCATTCTCACCTATGAATGCGTACCTGACAACCACTTCCGTTCTACATGCAAACAAGCTTGAATGTGTATCTCTTGGGTTTCTAATCTAAGATTAGAACCTTTGTGGTATAGGCTAGAATTATTGGCGGTCATTCCTGAGATCCAGAAAGTCTAAACCTTGTCTGTGGTATTCTGAGTAGGATCTGGGAGGGGATGAATGTGACGAGCTTCAAACTCGCGAGTGTTGGGCATAGTGACAGACGCAAAAGGATCAATGGATCCTATTCCAACATGATCGAGAACTGAGAGATGATTAGCCATGCGGTGACAGCGCATTTGGACCATTTTCACTGAGAGGACGGGAAGTAGCCATTGACAACAGTGATGCCCAACATAAAACTTGCCATGGAAAGGAGTATGAATGATTGGAAGAAGGCAATATGAAAGCAGAGGTTCAGAAGGAACAAAGCATCTTCATACACTTATCTGAAATTGTCACCAATGAATTACATAAGTATCTCTATCCTATTTTATGTTTTATTCATCTTTTAATTATCAATTCTCCATAACCATTTTAATCTGCCTGACTGAGATTTACAAGATGACCATAGCTTGCTTCAATCCGACAATCTCTGTGGGATCGACCCTTACTCACGTAAGGTTTATTACTTGGACGACCCAGTGCACTTGCTGGTTAGTTGTGCGGAGTTGTGATAAAGGGTTGAGATTACAATTGTGCGTACCAAGTTTTTGGCGCCATTGATGATCACAATTTCGTGCACCAAGTTTTTGGTGCCGTTGCCGAGGATTGTTCGAGTTTGGACAACTGACTGTTCATCTTGTTGCTTAGATTAGGTAATTTTATTTTATGTTTAAGCTTTTTACTTTTTATTTTCGAAAAAAATTTTCAAAAATACAAAAAAAAATTTTCTATTCTGTTCTTTAGAGTTTTTAAGAATGAATTCTAGAGTTTCATGATGATTTGTTGAAGTCTGGCTGGTTATGAAACTATGTCTAAACTTTTGGACTAAGGTTTCAACTTATCATCACAAGAGCTTATTGATTTCTATCAACTTTGCTATTGAAAGTAATGATCTGCTAAAGCTTGGCTGGCCATTGGCCATGTCTAGTGTTTTGGACTGAAGCTTTCACTGAAAGCTTGGCTGGCTAGTAAGCCATGTCTAATTCCTGGACCGGAGTTTTAAATTGACATTGCATGATTCCTGGAATTCTTATTAAAAATTTTGAATCTCTTTATTTTCTTTTCCAAATAATTTTTGAAAAATCACAAAAATTTTTTTTAAATCTTAAAATAAAAAATATTTTATGTTTCTTGTTTGAGTCTAGTGTCTAATTTTAAGTTTGGTGTCAATTGCATTCTTCTTGCATTTTTCGAAAACTACATGAATTATGTTCTTCATTAATCTTCAAGATGTTCTTGATGATTTCCTTGCTCTGATCTTTAAATTCTCTTGTTTTGTGTGTTTAGTTGTTTCTCATATGCATTCTCAATCTGTTGGTGTTTCTAATATGAAAATTTCTAAGTTCGGTGTCTTGCATGCTTTGTTTATTTGATCTTAGTTTCCATGATTAGTTTCATTTTGTTGTTTCTCATCATAAAAAAAAAACTCAAAAAAATTTTTCAAAATTATTTCTTCTCAAGTCAATAATACAGAGAATTGAAGATTCAGAACATGCAGCAGAGGAATTACACAAAAAAAGCTGGGCGTTCAAAACGCCCAGTGAAGAAGAAAAACTGGCATTTAAACGCCAGCCAGGGTACCTGGCTGGGCGTTAAACGCTCAAAAGGGTAGTATTTTGGGCGTTAAACGCCAGAATGGGTACCATTCTGGGCGTTTTACGCCATGATGGCATAAGAGGTAAGATTTTGTTTTTAATTCAAATCTTTTGCAAATTTTCATAATTTTTCAAAATCAAATCTTTTTCAAATCATATCGTTTCAATCATATCTTTTCAAAATCAATTTCTTTCCATTTTATATTTTTTTTACTATTTTCGAAAATCCTTGCTACAATTAATGATTTAATTCAAAATTTTCAAGTTGTTACTCTCCTATTAAGAAATGATGAAATTTTAAATTCTAGAATCATATCTTCTAATTTCTTGTTAGTCAAGTAATCAACTTTAATTTTAAAACTTTCTATTTTTTTTTGTTTTTCAATCATATCTTCTCAATCATATCTTCTCAATCACATCTTTTTCAAAATAATTTTCAATCATATCTTTTTGATTTCTAATTTCAAAATCTTTTTCAAAATCACTTAACTAGTTTCTCAACATTAATTTTCGAAAATCATCAATCAATTTTTCAAAATTTCTTTTAATTATTTCAAAATCTTTTTAATTTGTTTTCGAAAATTCTTCCCCCCTTCTCACATTTTTCTATTTAAGGGACTAGCACTCTTCCTCAATGTGCAATTCGGACTACCTCTATCTATAAGTTCGAATTCTCTCCTCTCTACCTCCTTCTTCTCAAGGAATCTTTATACTGTAACATAGGGGATTTCATACTTTCTTCTTCTCTCTCTTTCATATGAGCAGGAGTAAGGACAAAGACATTCTTGTTGAGGCTGATCCTGAACCTGAAAGGACCTTGAAGAGAAAGCTAAGAGAAGCTAAAGTACAACTCTCTGTAGAGGACCTAACAGAGCTTTTCAAACAAGAAGAAACCATGGCAGCCGAAAACAACAACAATGCCAATAATGCAAGGAAGGTGCTTGGTGACTTTATTGCACCTACTCTCGACTTTATGGGAGAAGCATCTCTATCACTACCATTGGAGCAAACAACTTTGAGCTTAAGCCTCAATTAGTTTCTCTAATGCAACAAAATTGCAAGTTTCATGAACTTCCATTAGAAGATCCTCATCAGTTTTTAGCTGAATTCTTGCAAATCTGTGATACTGTTAAGACCAATGGGGTTGATCCTGAGGTCTACAGACTTATGCTCTTCCCTTTTGCTGTAAGAGACAGAGCTAGGATATGGTTGGATTCACAACCTAAGGAAAGCCTGAACTCTTGGGAAAAGCTAGTCAATGCCCTCTTAGCAAAGTTCTTTCCACCTCAAAAATTGAGTAAACTTAGAGTGGAAGTCCAAAACCTTCAGAAAGAAGGAAGTTGAATCACTTTATGAAGCTTGGGAAAGATACAAGCAATTGATCAGAAGGTGTCCTTCTGACATGCTTTCAGAGTAGAGCATCATAGGTATCTTCTATGATGGTCTATCTGAACTGTCCAAGATGTCATTGGACAGCTCTGCTGGAGGATCTCTTCATCTGAAGAAGACGCCTGCAGAAGCTCAGAAACTCATTGAAATGGTTGCAAATAACAAATTCATGTACACTTCTGAAAGGAAACCTGTGAATAATGGGACGAATCAGAAGAAAGGAGTTATTGAGATTGACACTCTGAATGCCATATTGGCTCAAAACAAAATATTGACTTAGCAAGTCAATATGATTTCTCAGAGTCTGTCTAGAATGCAAACAGCAACAGGCAGTACCAAAGAAGCTTCATCTGAAGAAGAAGCTTTTGATCCTGAGAACCCAGCAATGGAAGAGGTGAATTACATGGGAGAACCCTATGTAAACATCTATAATCCTTCATGGTGAAATCCCCCAAATCTCTCATGGAAGGACCAACAGAGGCCTCAACAAGGTTTCAACAACAGTAATGGTGGAAGAAATAGGTTTAGCAATAGCAAGCCTTTTCCATCATCTTCTCAGCAACACACAGAGAATTCTAAGCAGAGCCATTCTGACTTAGCCACCATAGTCTCTGATCTAATTAAAACCACTCAAAGTTTCATGACTGAAACAAGATCCTCCATTAGAAATTTGGAGGCACAAGTGGGTCAGCAGAGTAAGAAAATTACTGAACTCCCTCCTAATACTCTCCCAAGCAATACAGAAGAGAATTCAAAAAGAGAGTGCAAGGCCATCAACATTACCCACTCGGACGAACTTGGAAAGGAGGAAGAGACAGTGATTTCCACTGAGGAAGACCTCAATGGATGTCCACTGGCCTCCAAGGAGTTCCCTAATGAGGAACCATGGGAATCTGAGGCTCATACAGAGACCATAGAGATTCCATTGAATTTACTTCTGCCATTCATGAGCTCTGGTGAGTATTCTTCCTCTGAAGAGGATGAAGATGTTACTTAAGAGTAAGTTGCTAAGTACCTTGGAGCAATCATGAAGTTAAATGCCAAGTTATTTGGTAATGAGACTTGGGAGGATGAACCCCCCTTGCTCACCAAAGAACTAGATGACTTGACTAGGCAGAGGTTACTTCAGAAGAGACAGGATCCTGGAAAGTTCTCAATACCTTGGACCATAGGCACCATGACCTTTGAGAAGGCTCTGTGTGACCTAGGGTCAAGCATAAACCTCACGCCTCTCTCTGTAATGGAGAAGCTAGGGATCCTTGAGGTGCAAGCTGCAAGAATCTCACTAGAGATGGCAGACAATTCAAGGAAACAGGCTTATGGACTTGTAGAGGATGTCTTGGTAAAGGTTGAAGACCACTACATCCCTGTTGATTTCATAATCCTAGACACTGGGAAGTGTATGGATGAATCCATCATTCTTGGCAGACCCTTCCTAGCCACAGCAAAAGCTGTGATTCATGTTGACAAAGGAAAATTGGTCCTTCAAGTGAATGAGGACTCCCTTGTGTTTAAGGCTCGAGGATCTCCCTCTGTAACCATGAAGAGGAAGCATGAAAAGCTTCTCTCAATGCAGAGTCAAAAAGAGCCCCTACATTTAAACTCTAAGTTTGGTGTTGGGAGGCCATCATCATGCTCTGAGTATCTGTAAGGCTCCATGAGAGCCCACTGTCAAGATATTGACATTAAAGAAGCACTTGTTGGGAGGCAACCTAATTTTATTATATCTACTTATTTTCCATTGTTATTTTATATTTTCTGTAAGTTGATGATCATGTGAAGTCACAAAAACAACTAAAAAGCAAAAATAGAATGAAAAACAGTATTAAAAATAGCACACCCTGGAGGAGAAGCTTACTGGCGTTTAAACGCCAGTAAGGGTAGCAGAATGGACTTTAAACGCCCAGTCTGGCACCATTCTGGGCGTTTAACGCCAGAAAGGGGCACAGAGCTGGCGTTAAATGCCAGAAAGTGGAGAAAAGCTGGCGTTAAATGCCAGAAATGGGCAGCAACCTGGCGTTTAACGCCAGGATTGGCAAGCAAGGGGCCTTTGCATGCCAACATGGTGCAGGGATGCGAAATTTTTGACACCTCAGGATCTGTGGACCCCACAGGATCCCCCATCTACCTCATCTCTCTCTCTCTTCTTCACACCCTCCCATAACACTCTCCCCCAAATACCCTTCACCCATCACCTCAATACCTCTTTCCCAAAAACCCTTCTCCTATCAAATCCTACCCTCTTCTCCATAATCCCTTCATCAATCCACATCCATCCATCATAAAACCCCACCTACCTCACCATTCAAATTCAAACCACTTTCCCTCCCAAACCCACCCATACATGGAGGAACCCTACCCCTCTCTCCACTCCTATATAAACCCATCTTCACTCCTTCATTTTCACACATCACACATACTACTTCTCCCCCTTGACCGAACCATAAAATCCCCTCCATCTCCTCCATTTTCTTCTTCTACTCTTTTCTTTCTTCTTTTGCTCGAGGACAAGCAAACCTTCTAAGTTTGGTGTGGTAAAAGCTTTGCTTTTTGTTTTTCCATAACTATTTATGACACCAAAGGCCGGAGAAACCTCTAGAAAGAGGAAAGGAAAGGCAAAAGCTTCCACCTCTGAGTCATGGGAGATGGAGAGATTCATCTCAAAGGTCCATCAAGACCACTTCTATGAAGTTGTGGCCAAGAAGAAGGTGATCCCTGAGGTCCCTGTCAAGCTCAAAAAGGGTGAATATCCGGAGATCCGACATGAGATTCGAAGAAGAGGTTGGGAAATTCTCACCAACCCCATTCAACAAGTCGGGATCTTAATAGTTCAAGAGTTCTATGCCAATGCATGGATCACCAAGAACCATGATCAAAGTGTGAACCCGGACCCAAAGAATTGGCTTACAATGGTCCGGGGGAAATGCTTAGATTTCAATCCGGAAAATGTAAGGTTGGCATTCAATTTACCCATGATGCAAGGAAATGCTCACCCCTACACTAGACATTCAACTTACCTAATAGACATTTGTAAAGAGGGCGCTCAATGGAAAAGAGACTCAAGAGGGAAGCCGGTTCAACTAAGAAGGCATGACCTCAAGCCTGTGGCTAGGGGATGGTTGGAGTTCATCCAACGCTCAATCATTCCCACTAGCAACAAGTCTGAAGTTACTGTAGACCAGGCCATCATAATCCATAGCATCATGATTGGAGAGGAAGTAGAAGTTCATGAGGTTATATCTCTAGAACTCTACAAGGTGGCAGACAAGTCCTCTACTTTGGCAAGGTTAGCCTTCCTTCATCTCATTTGTCACCTCTGCAATTCAGCTGGAATTGACATAGAGGAAGACATCCTCATTGATGAGGACAAGCCCATCACTAAGAAAAGGATGGAGCAAACAAGAGATCCCACTCATGGGCAAGAGCATGAGGAAATTCCTCATCATGAAATTGCTGAGATGCCTCAAGGGATGCACTTTCCTCCACAAAATTATTGGGAGCAAATTAACACCTCCCTAGGAGAATTGAGTTCCAATATAGGACAACTAAGGGTGGAGCATCGAGAGCATTCTATCCTCCTCCATGAAATTAGAGAAGACTAAAGAGTCATGAGAGAGGAGCAACAAAGGCAAGGAAGAGACATTAAGGAGCTCAAGCACTCCATAATATCTTCAAGAGGAAGAACAAGCGGCCATCACTAAGGTAGACCCGTTCTTTAATTTCCTTGTTCTTTATTTTTCTGTTTTTCGAAAATTATGCTTTAGGTTTATCTATGTTTGTGTCTTTATTACATGATAATTAGTGTCTTAGTGTCTATGTCTTAAAGTTATAAATGTCCTATGAATCCATCACCTTTCTTAAAAGAAAAATGTTTTAATAAAAAAAAGTGCATGAATTTCGAATTTTAAAACAGATTAATCATTTTGATGTGGTGGCAATACTTTTTGTTTTCTGAATGAATGCTTGAACAGTGCATTTTTTTTTAATTTGTTGATTAAGAATGTTAAAATTGTTGGCTCTTGAAAGAATAATGGAAAAGGAGAAGTGTTTTTGATAATCTGAAAATTCATAAAAATGATTCTTGCAACAAGAAAAAGCAGTGAAAAGCTTGTAAAAAAAAAAGAGGAAAAAGCAAGCAGAAAAATCCAATAGCCTTTTAAACCAAAAGGCAAGGGTGAAATAAAAAAGATCCAAGGCTTTGAGCATCAGTGGATAGGAGGGCCAACAGGAATAAATTCTGGCCTAAGCGGCTGAACCAAGCTGTCCCTAACCATATGCTTGTGGCGTGAAGGTGACAAGTGAAAGCTTGAGACTGAGTGGTTAAAGTCGTGGTCCAAAGCAAAAAGAGTGTGCTTAAGAGCTCTGGACACCTCTAATTGGGAACTCTAGCAAAACTAAGTCACAATCTGAAAAGGTTCACCCAGTTATGTGTCTGTGGCATTTATGTATTTGGTGGTAATACTAGAAAACAAAATGCTTAGGGTCACGGCCAAGACTCATAAAGTAATTGTGTTCAAGAATCAACATACTGAACTAGGAGAATCAATAACACTATCTGAATTCTGAGTTCCTATAGATGCCAATCATTCTGAACTTCAAGGGATAAAGTGAGATGCCAAAATTGTTCAGAAGCAAAAAAGCTAATAGCCCCGCTCATCTAATTAAGACTGATCTTCATAGATGTTTTTGGAATTCGTTGTATATTTTTTTCTTTTTATCCTACTTTGTTTTTAGTTGCTTGGGGACAAGCAACAATTTAATTTTGGTGTTGTGATGAGCAGATAATTTATACGCTTTTTGGCATTGTTTTTGGTATGTTTTTAGTATATTTTAGTTAGTTTTTGTTATGTTTTTATTAGTTTTTAAATAAAAATCACATTTCTGGACTTTACTATGAGTTTGTGTATTTTTTGTGATTTCAGGTATTTTTTGGCTGAAATTGAGGGACCTGAGCAAAAATCTGATTCAGAGGCTGAAAAAGGACTGCAGATGCTGTTGGATTCTGACCTCCCTGCACTCGAAGTAGATTTTCTGGAGCTACCAAAGCCCAATTGGCGCGCTTCAAATTGCGTTGGAAAGTATACAACTTTGGCTTTCCAGCAATGTATAATAGTCCAAGCTTTGCTTGAGATTTGATGGCCCAAACTGGCGTTCCAAGTCAGCATAAAAATTTTGGCATCAAAACGCCAGAACTGGCATGAAAGCTAGAGTTAAACGCCCAAACTGGCACAAAAGCTGGCATTTAACTCCAAGAAAAGTCTCTACATGTGAAAGCTTTAAAGCTCAGCCCAAGCACACACCAAGTGGGTCCGGAAGAAGATTTCTGCATTAATTACTTATTTCTGTGAACCCTAGGCTACTAGTTCTCTATAAATAGGACCTTTTGCTATTGTATTTTCATCTTGGTTCTTCTGGTTCCCTCTCTGGGGCCGAAGCCAATGACCACCATTATCACTTTTGTATTTTCAACGGTGGATTTTCTACACACCATAGATTAAGGTGTGGAGCTCTGCTGTTCTTCATGAATTAATGCAAAGTACTATTGTTTTTCTATTCAACTCAAGCCTATTTCTTCTCTAAGATATACACTCGTTCTTCAACCTGAAGAAGGTGATGATCCATGACACTCATCATCATTCTGACCTATGAACGCGTGCTTGACAACCACTTCCGTTATACTTGCAATAGCTTGAGTGCATATCTCTTAGCCTCGTGATTCATGACACATGGTTGCCTCGCCCAACAACCGAGCCTTCCATTCCGTGAGATCAGAGTCTTCGTGGTATAGGCTAGAATCAATTAGCAGCACTCTTGAGATCCAAAAAGTCTAAACCTTGTTTGTGGTATTCCGAGTAGGATCTGGGAAGGAATGACTGTGATGAGCTTCAAACTTGCGAGTGTTGGTCGTAGTGACAGACGCAAAAGGATCAATGGATCCTATTCCAACATGATCGAGAACCAACAGCTGATTAGTCGTGCGGTGACAGCGCATTTGGACCATTTTCACTGAGAGGACGAGAGGTAGCCATTAACAACGGTGAAACCCAACATAAGCTTCCCATGGAAAGGAGTATGAATGATTGGAAGAAGGCAATAGGAAAGCAGAAGTTTAGGAGGAACAAAGCATCTTCATACGCTTATCTGAAATTCTCGCCAATGAATTACATAAGTATCTCTATCTTATTTTATATTTTATTCATCTTTTAATTATCAATTCTCCATAACCATTTGAATCCGCCTGACTGAGATTTACAAGATGACCATAGCTTGCTTCAAGCTGACAATCTCCGTGGGATCGACCCTTACTCACGTAAGGTTTATTACTTGGACGACCCAGTACACTTGCTGGTTAGTTGTGCGGAGTTGTGATAAAGAGTTGAGATTATAATTGTGCGTACCAAGTTGTTGGCGCCATTGATGATCACAATTTCGTGCACCAGAGCTTGGGTCAAGGCAATCTTCAGCTTGTCGAATGCCTCAATATAGTCTTCACTCAACTCGAACTCTACGTCCTTCTGCAGCAGACAGGATAAAGGCAGTGCTACCTTACTGAAGTCCTTGATAAATCGCCGGTAGAAACCTGCGTGACCAAGAAATGAACAGAGTTCCCTCACAGAGGAGGGGTAAGGTAAACCAGAAATTACATCTACCTTTGCATGATCAACAGATATACAAGTATTAAAAATAACAAGGCCTAGAACTAGTACACCTTTCTAATACTCTAGCTAAACTATCCAAGCAAAGGTCAAATGAATTACCATAGACACTAAAGTCATCCATAAAAACTTCCATACAATTCTCAAGAAAGTTTGAGAAAATACTCATCATCCATCTTTAAAACGTAGCCGGTGCATTTCATAAGCCAAAAGGCATCCTTTTATATGCATACATTCTAAAGGGACATGTAAAAGTAGTTTTCTCTTGATCTTTAGTTGCAATATGGATTTGAAAATATCCTGTATAACAATCTAGAAACCAGTAGTGTGATTCACCTGACAGGCGATCAAGCATTTGATCAATGAAAGGCAGTGGGTAGTGATCCTTGCGAGTGGCCTAGTTCAAGCACTTGTAGTTAATGCACACCTTCCAGGAATTTTACACTCTGGTAGCCATGAGTTGCCCATGCTCATGCTTCGCTATGGTGACGCCAGACTTCTTTGGAACCACCTATACTGGGTTAACCCATTCACTATCCGAGATTGGATAGATGATGTCAGCTTCAAGCAGTCTGGTCACTTCCTTCTTCACAACTTCTAAAATGGTGGGGTTCAATCGCCTTTGAGGTTGACGGATAGGACTCGCTCCTTCCTCTAGAAATATCCGGTGCTCGCAAACCTGAGGGCTTATACCTACTATGTCTGCCAAACTCCACCCAACAGCTTTCTTGTGTCTTCTCAGCATACTAACCAGCTGCTCCTCTTGTTGGGAAGTGAGTTCCTTTGCAATAATAACTGGGAGCTTTTGATTGTCCTCAAGATAGGCATACTTGAGGTGGGGTGGAAGGGGATTCAAATCCATTTTCAGTTCATGGCTTGGCACTTGATCATCTGAAACCACTGTAGGTAGTAAGGCGTCTTCACTATACTCAGAGGGCTTCCTGATGAGCGGATAATTTATACGCTTTTTGGCATTGTTTTTACATAGTTTTTAGTAGGATTTAATTAGTTTTTAGTATATTTTTATTAATTTGTAAATAAAAATAACATTTCTGGACTTTACTAGGAGTTTGTGTGTTTTTCTGTGATTCCAGGTATTTTCTGGCTGAAATTGAGGGACCTGAGCAAAAATCTGATTCAGAGGCTAAAAAAGGATTGCAGATGCTGTTGGATTCTGACCTCCCTGCACTCAAAGTAGATTTTCTGGAGCTACAGAAGTCCAAATAGCACGCTCTCAATTGCGTTGGAAAGTAGACATCCAGGGCTTTCCAGAAATATATAATAGTCCACACTTTGCCCGAATTTAGACAACGCAAACTGGCGTTCAACACCAGTTGTCTGTCCTATTCTGGCGTTAAACGCCAGAAACAGGTTACAAGTTGGAGTTAAACGCCCAAAACATGTTACAAGCTGGCGTTTAACTCCAGAAACAGCCTAGGCACGTGTAAAGCTCAAGTCTCAGCCCCAGCACACACCAAGTGGGCCCTGGAAGTGGATTTCTGCACTATCTATCATAGTTTACTCATTTTCTGTAAACCTAGGTTACTAGTTTAGTATTTAAACAACTTTTAGAGATTTATTTTGTACCTCATGACATTTTACACGTTTCATATTGTATCTTTGACGGCATGAGTCTCTAAACCCTATGATTGGCGGTGAGGAGCTCTGCTGTGTCTCGATGAATTAATGCAATTACTACTATTTTTCATTCAATCACGCTTGTCTCTTCTCAAATATATACACTTGTTCTTCAATTTGATGAATGTGATGATCCATGACACTCATAATCATTCTCACCTATGAACGCGTGCCTGACAACTACTTCCGTTCTACCTTAGACTGAGTGCATATCTCTTAGCCTCCTAATTCAGATCAGAGTCTTCGTGGTATAAGCTAGAATTATTGGCAGCCATTCTAGAGATCCGGAAAGTCTAAACCTTATCTGTGGTATTCCGAGTAGGATCCGGGAAGGGATGACTGTAACGAGCTTCAAACTCGCAAATGCTGGGCATAGTGACAGACGCAAAAAAATCAATGGATCCTATTCCAGCATGAGTGAGAACCGACAGATGATTAGCCGTCCGGTGACAGCGCATTTGGATCATTTTCACTGAGAGGACGGATGGTAGCCATTGACAACGGTGATCCACCAACATATAGCTTGCCATGGAAGGAGCCTTGCGTGCATGAAGAAGAAGACAGTAGGAAAGCAGAGATTCAGAAGATAGAGCATCTCCAAAACCTCAACCTGTTCTCCATTACTGCAAAACAAGTATTTATTTCATGTTCTTTTACGTTTTACAATTAAATATGAGAATTATTGATATCCTGACTAAGAGTTACAAGATAACCATAGCTTGCTTCAAGCCGACAATCTCCTTGGGATCGACCCTTACTCACGTAAGGTATTACTTGGACGACCCAGTGTACTTGCTGGTTAGTTGTGCGGAGTTGCAAAACTGTGATTGTTACCAGTTTATGTACACTTCTGAGAGGAATCCTATGAGTAATGGGACGCCTATGAAGAAGGGAGTTCTTGAAGTTGATACTCTGAATGCCATATTGGCTCAGAATAAAATATTGACTCAGCAAGTCAATATGATTTCTCAGAGTCTGAATGGAATGCAAGCTGCATCCAACAGTACTCAAGAGGCTTCTTATGCAGAAGAAGCTTATGATCCTGAAAACCCTGCAATAGCAGAGGTAAATTACATGGGTGAACCTTATGGAAACACCTATAATCCATCATGGAGAAATCATCCAAATCTCTCATGAAAGGATCAAAGACCTTAACAAGGCTTTAATAATGGTGGAAGAAACAGGTTTAGCAATAGCAAGCCTTTTCCATCATCCACTCAGCAACAGACAGAGAATTCTGAACAAAATACCTCTAATTTGGCAAATTTAGTCTCTGATCTGTCCAAGGCCACTGTAAGTTTCATGAATGAAACAAGGTCTTCCATTAGAAATTTGGAAGCACAAGTGGGCCAGCTGAGTAAGAGGATCACTGAAATCCCTCCTAGTACTCTCCCAAGCAATACAGAAGAGAACCCAAAAGGAGAGTGCAAGGCCATTGACATAAGCACCATGGCCGAACCTGTAAGGGAAGGAGAGGACGTGAATCCCAAGGAGGAAGACCTCCTGGGACGTCCAGTGATCAATAAGGAGCTTCCCTCTGAGGAATCAAAGGACTTTGAGGCTCATCTAGAGACCATAGAGATTCCATTGAACCTCCTTATGCCCTTCATGAGCTCTGATGAGTATTCCTCTCCTGAAGAGAATGAGGATGTTACTGAAGAGCAAGCTGCCAAGTTCCTTGATGCAATCATGAAGCTAAATGCCAAATTATTTGGTATTGAGACTTGGGAAGATGAACCTCCCTTGTTCACCAATGAACTAAGTGATCTGGATCAACTAACATTGCCTCAGAAGAAACAGGATCCTGGAAAGTTCATAATACCTTGTACCATAGGCACCACGATCTTTAAGGCTCTGTGTGACCTTGGTTCAGGAATAAACCTTTTGCCACTCTCTGTAATAGAGAAACTGGGAATCTATGGGGTGCAAGCTGCTAAAATCTCATTAGAGATGACAGACAATTCAAGAAAACAGGCTTATAGACAAGTAGAGGACGTGTTAGTAAAGGTTGAAGGCCTTTACATCCCTGCTGATTTCATAGTCCTGGATACTGGAAAGGAAGAGGATGAATCCATCATCCTAGGAAGACCTTTCCTAGCCACAACAAGAGCTGTGATTGATGTGGACAGAGGAGAATTGATCCTTCAATTAAATAAGGACAACCTTGTGTTTACAACTCAAGGATCTCCCTCTGCATCCATGGTGAGGAAGCATAAAAAGCTTCTCTCAAAACAGAGTCAACTAGAGCCCCCACAGTCAAACTCTAAGTTTGGTGTTGGGAGGCCACAACCAAACTCTAAGTTTGGTGTTGAACTCCCATATCCAAACTCTAAGTTTGGTGTTGGAGAGTCTGAACAAAGCTCTGAACATCTGTGAGGCTCCATGAGAGCCCACTGTCAAGTTATTGACATTAAAGAAGCGCTTGTTGGGAGGCAACCCAATTTCTATTTATCTAACTCTATTTTTTCTTAGTTATATGTCTTTGTAGGTTCATGATCATGTGGAGTCACAAAATAAATATAAAAATTGAAAACGGAATCAAAAACAGCAGAAGAAAAATCACACCCTGGAGGAAGCATCTGCCTGGCGTTCAACGCCAGAACAGAGCATGGTTCTGGCGCTGAACGCCCAAAATGGGCAGTATCCTGGCGCTGAATGCCCAGAACAAGCATGGTTCTGGCGTTCAACGCCAGAAATGGGCAGTATCCTGGCGCTGAACGCCCAGAACAAGCATGGTTCTGGCGTTCAACGCCAGAAATGGCCAGTAAATGGGCGTTGAACGCCCAAAATGGGCACCAACCTGGCGCTAAACACCCAGAGTTGTGTGCAAGGGCATTTTACATGCCTAATTTGGTGCAAGGTTGTAATTCCTTGAACACCTCAGGATCTGTGGACCCCACAGGATCCCTACTACCTCCACTCACTCTCTTCTCTCTTCTCAATCATCCTCTATTCCCAATAAATACTGTTCCCTATTAACCCTTTACCACTCACATCCATACACCCACTTACCTTCAAAATTCAACATCTCTTTCCCACCCAATCCCACCCATATGGCCGAATACACACCTCCCTCCATCTCCTCCATATCTTCTTCTTCTTCTTCTATTCCTTCTTCTTTTGCTCGAGGGCGAGCAACATTCTAAGTTTGGTGTGGTAAAAGCATAGCTTTTTTGTTTTTTCCATAACCATTGATGGCACCTAAGGCCAGAGAAACCTCTAAAAAGAGGAAAGGGAAGACAAAAGCTTCCATCAAGGGTCTATAGCTCAGTGGTAGAACATTTGACTGCAAATAAAGAGATCCCTGAGATACCTCAGGGGATACATTTTCTTCCACACAATTATTGGAAGCAAATAAGGGTGGAACATCAAGAGCACTCCATCATCCTTCTGAAATAAGAGAAGATCAAAAAGCAATGAGGGAGGAGCAACAAAGACAAGGAAGAGACATAGAAGAGCTCAAGGACGTCATTTCCGAGTAGGATTCAATGATTGAATGACTGTGACGAGCTTCAAACTCGCGATTGCTAGGCGTTAGTGACAGACGCAAAAGGAGGGTAAATCCTATTCCAGCAGGATCGAGAACCGACAGATGAATAGCCGTGCCGTGACAGGATGCGTTGACCATTTTCACTGAGAGGATAAGATGAAACCATTGACAAGGGTGATGCCTCCAGACGATTAGCCGTGCCGTGACAGGGCATTTGGATCATTTTCCCGAGAGAAGACCGAAAGTAGCCATTGACAATGGTGATGTATCACATAAAGCCAGCCATGGAAAGGAGTAAGACTGATTGGATGAAGATTGCGGGAAAGCAGAGGTTCAGAGGAACGAAAGCATCTCTATTCGCTTATCTGAAATTCTCACCAATGATTTACATAAGTATTTCTATCCTTTATTATTTATCTTTTTATTATCTAATCCAATCACATTTAACCCTACCTGACTGAGATTTGCAAGGTGACCATAGCTTGCTTCATACCAACAATCTCCGTGGGATTCGACCCTTACTCACGTAAGGTATTACTTGAACGACCCAGTGCACTTGCTGGTTAGTTGTGCGAAGTTGTGAACCATGGTATTGGCATCATGTTTTTGGCGCCATTACCAGAGAAAGAAAGAGCAATGAATTTTACATAATTAAAGTGTAATCACAATTTCTACGCACCAGTTTTCCTTTAAATTTTCGAAAATATTGTATTTGATTTTCTAAAAATTTTAAGTTTGGTGTCCCTTGTACTTTTATTTACTTAAATTCTAAGTTTAGTGTCATTTTGTCGTTTTTCTCTTTCCTCATTAAAATTCAAAAATTAAAAAAATATCTTTCCCTTATTTTACTCATGAATTTCGAAATTTTGCATTAAATTAGTCAAAGATTTTCAAGATCATATCTTTTTTTTAGTCAAGTCAAAATTCTAATTTCAAAAATTGATCTTTTCAAATCTTTTTCAAAAATCAAATCTTTTTAATTTCTTCAATCATATCTTTTTTTTTATAAATTGCAATCATATCTTCTCAATCATATCTTTTTCAAAATAATTCTCAATCATATCTTTTTTTTCATAAATTGCAATCATATATTCTAAATCATATCTTTTTCAAAATAATTTTCAATCATATCTTTCTGATTGCTAATTCCAAAATCTTTTTAATTAATTAATTAATTTAGTTTTCAATTTGCTTTTATTTCATTTTCTTCTAATTTTTGAAAGTTTTAGATGTCTCTAGACCACTCAGCTGGTGGATCTATACACATGAGAAAGATGATTGAAGAGGCTCAAGAACTTATAGATACGGTTGCTAGAAATCAACATCTATACTCAAGCAGTGAGTCCTCCATAAAAGAAGAGGCTAGGACAGTAACTACTGATCCTAATCCTCAAGAACAGATTGTTGAACTTAATCAGCAATTACTCCTTGTGACAAAATAATTAGTAGAATTTAAAGAGATGCTCCAAGACACTAAAAATGCTAACAAGAATATGGAAGTACAATTGAATCAGACAAGACACCAGCTATCTAAACAGATAACAGAAGAATGCTAAGCTGTCGAATTAAGAAGCGGGAAGACATTGAATAAATCAGCTCAAAGTAGCAGAAAACCAGGAAAGGAACAACTGACAGAGGATGACCAAACCACTGCCCAAAATCCCTCTGAGGACAGCAAGAGCTCAGAGAGGAATAATTCTAGCGTTAAAAGGGTGAAAGATTGGTGTTAAACGCCCAGTGGATGCCCACTTCTGGCGTTCAAACGCCAGAAAAGGGAGAAAAGTTTGCGTTAAACGCCCATTCCCTGCCCAGTTCTGGCATTCAAACGCCAGAAAAGGGTGGGAAGCTGGCGTTAAACACCCATCCAGCACCCTATCCTGGCGTTCAAATGCCAATCAAGGATCAGACACCTGCAAGTGCTGATCATAACCCCTCTAAGAAGGCTTCTCCAACCACCTTTGTAGGGAATAAACCTGCAGCAACTAAGGTTGAAGAATATAAAGCCAAGATGCCTTATCATCAAAAACTCTGCCAAGCGGAGCAGGATAAAAAATTTGCCCGCTTTGCAGACTATCTCAGGACTCTTGAGATAAAGATCCCATTTTCAGAGGCACTTGAGCAAATACCCTCTTATGCTATGTTCATGAAAGAGATCTTAAGTCATAAGAAGGATTGGAGAGAAACTGAAAAAGTGTTTCTCACTGAAGAATGCAGTGCAGTCATTCTAAAAAGCTTACCAGAGAAGCTTCAAGATCCAGGAAGCTTTATAATACCATGCACATTAGAAGGTGCTTGTACCAAGACAGCTCTATGTGACCTTAGAGCAAGTATCAACCTAATACCTGCATCCAATATTAGAAAGCTTGGCTTGATTGAAGAAGTCAAACTAACCCGGATATGTCTTCAACTTGCTGATGGCTCCATTAAATATCCATCAGGGATAATTAAGGACATGATTGTCAAGGTTGGGCCATTTGCCTTTCCCACTGACCTTGTAGTGCTGGAAATGGAGGAGCACAAGAGTGAAACTCTCATTCTAGGAAGACCTTTCCTAGCAACTGGACGAACTGTCATTGATGTCCAAAAGGGGGAAGTAACCCTGAGAGTCAATAAGGATGAGTTTAAGTTGAATGTTGTCAAAGCCATGCAGCATCCAGACACACCAAAAGTCTGCATGAAAGTTGATCTTATTGACTCTTTGGTAGAGGAGATCAGCATGGCTGAGAGTCTCAAATCAGAGCTAGAAGACATCTTTAAAGATGTTCAGCCTGATCTGGAGGAATCAGAGGAATTGAAAGAGCCTCTGAAACTTCCTCAGGAAGAGGAAAAACCTCCTAAATCCGAGCTCAAACCATTACCACCATCCTTGAAATATGCATTTCTGGGAGAAGGTAACACTTTTTCAGTGATCATAAGCTCTTCTTTAAATCCCCTGGAAGAGGAAGCGCTACTTCAAGTGCTAAGGACACACAAGACAGCTCTTGGGTGGTCCATAAGTGATCTTAGGGGAATCAGCCCAGCAAGATGAATGCACAAGATCCTATTGGAGGACAATGCTAAGCCAGTGGTTCAACTACAGAGGTGGCTAAATTCAGCCATGAAGGAGGTGGTGCAGAAAGAGGTCACCAAGTTACTGGAGGCTGGGATTATTTATCCTATTTCTGATAGCCCCTGGGTGAGCCCTGTCCAAGTTGTCCCCAAAAAGGGAGGCATGAAGGTGGTTCATAATGAAAAAAATTAACTGGTTCCTACAAGAACAGTTACAGGGTGGCGCATGTGTATTGACTACCGAAGGCTCAATACAGCCACCAGAAAGGATCATTTTCTTTTACCATTCATAGACCAAATGCTAGAAAGACTAGCAGGTCATGATTATTACTGCTTTTTGGATGGCTATTCAAGCTACAACCAAATTACAGTAGATCCCCAGGATCAAGAGAAAACAGCATTCACATGCCCATCTGGAGTATTTGCTTATAGAAGGATGCCATTTGGGCTGTGTAATGCACCTGCAACCTTTCAGAGATGCGTGCTCTCTATTTTCTATGATATGGTGGAAAAATTTCTGGAAGTCTTCATGGATGACTTCTCAGTATATGGAGACTCATTTAGCTCCTTTCTTGATCACCTGACTCTGGTTCTGAAAAGATGCCAAGAGACTAACCTTGTTTTAAACTGGGAAAAATGTCACTTTATGGTGACTGAAGGGATTGTCCTTGGGTACAAGATTTCGAACAAGGGAATAGAGGTGGATCAAGCTAAGGTAGAGGTAATTGAAAAATTACCACCACCTGCTAATGTTAAGGCAATCAGAAGCTTTCTGGGGCATGCAGGATTATATAGGAGGTTTATAAAGGATTTTTAAAAAATTGCAAAACCTCTGAGAAACCTGCTAGCTGCTGACACGCCATTTGTGTTTGACACAGAGTGTCTGCAGGCGTTTGAAACTCTGAAAGCTAAGCTGGTCACATCACCAGTTATTTCTGCACCAGACTGGACATTACCATTCGAACTAATGTGTGATGCCAGTGACCATGCCATTGGTGCAGTATTGGGGCAGAGGCATGACAAGCTTCTACATGTCATTTATTACGCTAGCCGTATTTTAAATGATGCCCAGAAAAAATTACACAACCACAGAAAAAGAATTGCTTGCAGTGGTTTATGCCATTGACAAGTTTAGATCATACTTAGTAGGATCAAAAGTGATTGTGTACACTGACCATGCTGCTCTTAAATATCTACTTACAAAGCAGGATTCAAAACCCAGGCTCATAAGATGGGTGTTGCTTCTGCAAGAGTTTGATATAGAAATAAGAGACAGAAAAGGGACAGAAAACCAAGTGGCTAATCATCTGTCCCGGATAGAACCAGTAGAAGGGGCGTCCTTTCCCTCTATTGAGATTTCTGAAACCTTTCCGGATGAGCATTTGTTCGCCATTCAGGAAACACCATGGTTTGTAGACATTGCAAACTATAAAGCTGCAAGGTTCATACCCAAGGAGTACAGCAGGCAATAAAAGAAAAAATTAATTACTGATGCAAAGTACTACTTGTGGGATGAACCCTATCTCTTTAAGAGATGTGCAGACGGAATAATCCGTAGGTGTGTGCCTAGAGAAGAAGCACAGAAGATCTTATGGCATTGCCATGGATCACAATATGGAGGCCATTTCGGAGGTGAGCGAACAGCCACTAAGGTCCTCCAATGTGGCTTCTACTGGCCTACCCTCTATAGAGATTCCCGAGAGTTTGTACGTAACTGTGACAGTTTCCAGAGATCTAGTAATCTGCCTCAGGGTTACGCCATGCCTCAACAAGGCATCTTGGAGATTGAGTTGTTTGATGTATGGGGTATTGATTTCATGGGGCCTTTGATGATTGAATTCTTTATTGATATAGAATTTCTCAGTTGAATGAATTCTCGTTGTAAAGTATTGTTCTACACCAACAAAGAATCCTCACATACAAAAATTTGGTTGTCACATGTAACAAACCCCAAATGAAAATTAACCGGAGTATTTAGACTCCGGGTCGTCTCACAAGGAATTGCAATGAAGTGCTCAATTATTGGCTATGAAAATGCAAGGGGGTTTCGCTTGGTGAGAGGGCAAGAAAGTAAATGACAAGAAAAGTAAAGAGAGCAATTAAAGGAAGCAATTAATAAAGAGAGAAATTCATGGCAAGGTTTGAGATCATAGGCTTTCTATCCTAGTCATGCAATGATTAATTCATCTTATTTAGTCAACTCCAATAAATAGGGAGAAAGTTAAACAAGATTAATCAATCATATCACAATAATAACAAGAATTTATCTTATTACGTCATCTCCAACATTGGAAGAAGGTATCATATTATCTTCCATGAGAGAAAGTCTAATAAGACTAGCTAATCTCAATCCAAAAGTCCTAATCAACTTACTAATTAAATTAGCAAAATATTAGCGTCAATGAAAACAATATTAGCTAACAACTCTAGATCACCAACATGAGTTGGGTTTTCATGACTCAAGATTGCCCAATTACTCTTTCCAAGCCAAGAATGCTCAAAATCTACTCTAACATGCAACCAAGCATTTTGTCAAACACTTGGTGGGTAATAAATGAAAGCATAATAAAAGTGTAAGAATAATAAATCTACCAGCTACCAATTGCAAGGAAACAAGATCAACAACTCAAATCAACAATAAAGAAACATCAAACATTAAATTGTATTAAAAGTAAATCAAATCCAACAAGAGCATCCATGAACATAAAAGGGAACAAAATAAAGGAAATGACAAGTAAGACTAGAAGAGTAGAGATGTAACAACAAGAAATTAAAAGGAGGAACTAAATTCAAACAAGAATTAAAAGTTGGATTTAAGAAAATTAAACTTAAACTACCCTAATTTCTAGAGAGAAGAGAGAGCTTCTCTCTCTAGAATTCTACCTACAACATGATGAAAACTAAACTATGACTACTTGGTTCATTCCCCCCTCAATCCTTGGGTTCAATAGCATCAGAAATGAGTTGGATTGGGCACAAAATGAGCTAGAAATCGTTGGCCACAATTTCTCTTTAGTAGACCCACGTGCTCCATCAGTGCGCGCGCGTACATGCCGCGTGCGCGCCCCTATGCGTCAGGAAACATATGGCAAATTTTATATCATTTCGAAGCCCTAGATGTTAGCTTTCCAACACAACTAGAACTGCCTCATTTGGAGCTCTGTAGCTCAAGTTATGGTCGTTTTAGTGCGAAGAGGTCAGGCTTGACAGCTTTACGGTTCTTTCATTTCTTCATGAGTTCTCCCACTTTGCATGCTTTGCTCCTCACTTCTTCCATCCAATACTTGCCTTATGAACCTGAAATTACTTAACAAACATATCAAGGCATCGAATAGAATTAAAGTGAATTAAAATCACCAAATTTAGGGCCTAAAAAGCATGTTTTCACTTTTAAGCACAAATCAAGGGAGAATTACAAAACCATGCTATTTCATTGAATAAATGTGGGAAAATGTGATAAAATCCCCCAAATTAAGCATAAGATAAACCACAAAATCGGGGTTTATCAGCCTTTCCCACCATCATACTCAAACACTTATATTCTGGTGGCAGTCGACTATGTATCCAAATGGGTAGAGGCCATTGCCACACCCACTAATGATACTAAGACAGTGCTGAAGTTCCTCCAGAAACATATCTTCAGCAGGTTTGGTGTCCCTAGAGCACTAATTAGTGATGGAGGCACTCACTTCTGCAATAAACAGCTTTACTTTGCAATGGTCCGGTATGGAATTAGTCACAAGGTGGCAACTCCATATCATCAACAGACAAACGGGCAAGCTGAGTTCTCTATTCCTGGAATGGACTGTAAGTACCCGTAGACAGGATTGGGCGAGAAGCTTGGATGATGCTTTGTGGGCTTACAGAACAGCATTCAAGACTCCTATAGGGACCTCTCCATACCAGCTTGTGTATGATAAGGCATGCCATCTGCCCGTGGAACTGGAGCATAAGGCTTACTGGGCAACCAGATTCCTAAACTTTGATGCCAAATTAGCTGGAGAAAAAAAATTGCTCCAGCTGAATGAGCTAGAGGAATTCAAACTTACTGCTTTCGAAAATGCAAAGCTTTACAAAGAGAAAGGAAAAAGGTGGCATGACAGAAAGCTGTCATCTAGAGTTTTTGAACCAGGATAGAAGGTTTTACTGTTTAACTCTAAGCTCAGGCTATTCCCCGGGAAACTGAAATCCCGGTGGAGGGGACCATATGTGATTACAAGTGTGTCACCATATGGCTATGTGGAGCTTCAAGACATTGATTCTAATAAGAAATTCATTGTTAATGGACAGAGAATCAAGCATTATCTTGAAGGCAATGTTCAGCAAGAGTGTTCAAGGCTGAGGCTAGATTAAAAGCTCAGCAAGGTCCAGCTAAAGACAATAAAGAAGCGCTTGCTAGGAGGCAACCCAGCCATTAGCAAAGCTTTTTATCTTATTTAATTATTTATTTTTCTTTTTTATAAAAGTTTAATATAAATAATCTTCAAGGTAAAAAATCAATTGCATAAGTTAACAGGGTTACAGAAGGATTCAGAATACAAAACAGGGAGAAAGAGCTCACTGGCAAGAAAATGCCAGTAAGAGGTATATTTGGGCGTTAAACGCCCAAAAGAAGCATCTATTGGGCGTTTAACGCCAGTAATGATACCTTTTTGGGCGTTAAAAGCCAGAATGGGCACCATTCTGGGCGTTTAACGCCATACCTGTAGCATCCTGGGCGTTCAGAAAAACGCCCAGTAACGAAAGATTTCTGGCGTTTAACGCCAGCCAGAAGCAACAGTTGGGCGTTAAACGCCCAAAACAGGCTACAGATGGGCATTAAATGCCCAAAACAAGTAGCAGTTGGGCATTTAACGCCAAGATTGTGGAGGGGAGGAAGTTTTTGTTCCCAACTTGATTTTTTTTCAAAATTTCATATCTCCTTCCATTTTTCTTGCATGAACATGTTCTCATACTTTTATTTTTCAAACTTTTTCCAAAAAATTTTTTAAAAAAAAAAAATCTTAATCCTAAAATTAAATCTTTCTCAATTCTTTTTCAACCTCTTCTCAAATCTTTTTCAAAACAAATATATCTTTTTCAAATTTTTTTTTCAAACTCATCAATATCTTTTTCAAATCTTCACAATATTTTTAGAATAAATCTATCTTTTTCAAATATCTTTCAAATCTTTTCAATTTTAAATTACAACTTTTCCTATCATACTTATCTTTTCCAAATCATATTTTCTATCATATCTTTTCAAAAATTTTCGAAGACCCACCCCCTTCCCTATAAATCCTCGTTCGGCTTCCCCCTCTCTTCCACAATTCGACCTTGGCTCTCCCTCTATCCCTCTCCTTTCCTTTCTTTTGCTTGGGGACAAGCAAACCTCTAAGTTTGGTGTGTTTATCCGTGATCACTAAGCTAATACCCACCAAGATCATGGCTCCTAAGGGAAAACAAACCACCTCAAGAGGCAAGAAAGAGAATATTCCAAAACCACTTTGGAATCAAGGGAAGTTCTTAATCAAAGAACATTTAGACCATTACTACAAAATAATGGGTCTAAGGTCAGTGATCCGGAAAGTTAAATTCGATCTGAAAGAAGACGAATATCAGGAGATCCAAGAGCAAATTCGAAACAGGAGCTGGGAAATCCTAGCTAATCCTAAAACAAAGGTGGGAAGAAACATGGTTCAGGAATTCTACTCTAATTTGTGGCAGACAGACAAGCAGAGAATAGCTGGAACCGTATTCTATGACTAACGAACTCTGGTCAGAGAGAAGATTGTTCACACCCACCCCGACAAAATAAGGGAGATTGGTGCGCAGAAATCGTGATCGTTCATTCCTTGGTAACGGCGCTAAAAACATAATACGCACGTTCATAATCTTAATTCTTCACGATCTCGCAGAACTAACTAGCAAGTGCACTGGGTCGTCCAAGTAATAAACCTTACGTGAGTAAGGGTCGATCCCACGGAGATTGTCAGCTTGAAGCAAGCTATGGTCACCTTGTAAATCTCAGTCAGGCGTCAGGCGATGGTTATAGAGTTTTAATAATTAAAAGATAAACAAAACGTAAAATAGGATAGAAATACTTATGTAATTCATTGGTGAGAATTTCAGATAAGCGTATAGAGATGTTTTTGTTCCTCCTGAACCTCTACTTTCCTGCTGTCTTCATCCAATCATTCCTACTCCTTTCCATGGCAAGCATTATGTAGGGCATCACCGTCGTCAATGGCTATATCCCATCCTCACAGTGAAAATGGTCTAAAATGCGCTGTCACCACATGGCTATTCATCTGTCGGTTCTCGATCATACTGGAATAGGATTCAGTAATCCTTCTGCGTCTGTCACTACGCCCAACACTCGCGAGTTTGAAGCTTGTCACAGCCATTCTATCCCGGATCCTACTCGGAATACTACAGACAAGGTTTAGACTTTCCGAATCTCAAGAATGGCCGCCAATAATTCTAGCCTATACCACGAAGACTCTGATCTCATGGAATGGAAGGCTCGGTTGTCAGGCAAGGCAACCATGCATCATGAACCAGGAGGCTAAGAGATATGCACTTAAGCTATTGCAAGTAGAATGGAAGTGGTTGTTATGCACGCGTTCATAGGTGAGAATGATGATGAGTGTCACGGATCATCACCTTCCTCAGGTTGAAGAAGAAGTGTATATCTTAGATAAGAAATAGGCTTGAATTGAATAGAGAAACAATAGTACTTTGCATTAATTTATGAGGAACAGCAGAGCTCCACACCTTAATCTATGGTGTGTAGAAACTCTACCGTTGAAAATACATAAGTGATAATAGGGTAGACATGGCCAAGTGGCCAGCCTCCCATGGAGGTCTAGAACGTAAAAGTTACATAATGTGTTCCAGAGATGTGAAATAAGTCACCAAAAGTAGTTTTTATACTAAACTAGTAACTAGGGTTTACAGAAATGAGTAAATGATGCAGAAATCTACTTTTGGGGCCCACTTGGTGTGTGCTTGGGCTGAGCATTGAAGCTTTCACGTGTAGAGGTCTTCCTTGGAGTCGAACGCCAGTTTGTAACCTGTTTCTGGTGTTTAACTCTGCTTTGCAACCTGTTTCTGGTGTTTAACTCCAAAATATGGAAGAGAAAGCCCTAGATGTCTACTTTCCAACGCAAGTGAAAGCGCGCAATTTGGACTTCTGTAGCTCCAGAAAATCCACTTCGAGTACAGGGAGGTCAGAATCCAACAGCATCTGCAGTCCTTCTTCAACCTTTGAATCTGATTTTTGCTCAAGTCCCTCAATTTCAGCCAGAAATTACCTGAAATCGCAGAAAAACACACAAACTCATAGTAAAGTCCAGAAATATGATTTTTATTTAAAAACTAATAAAAGTATACTAAAAACTAACTAAATCATACTAAAAACTATGTAAAAATAATGCCAAAAAGCATATAAATTATCCGCTCATCACAACACCAAACTTAAATTGTTGCTTGTCCCCAAGAAACTGAAAATCAACTAGGATAAAAGAAGAGAGTTGGTGCACGAAATTGTGATCCCTGGTAATGGCTCCAAAAACTTGGTGCTCTAATCTTAATTCATAATTTTTCACAACTTCGATACAACTAACCAGCAAGTGCACTGGGTCGTCCAAGTAATAAAACCTTACGTGAGTAAGGGTCGATCCCACGGAGATTGTTGGTATGAAGCAAGCTATGGTCATCTTGTAAATCTCAGTCAGGTGGATATCAAATGGTTATGGAGTTTTCAAATAATAATAATAAATAAACAGAAAATAAAGACAGAAATACTTATGTAATTCGTTGGTGAGAATTTCAGATAAGCGTATAGAGATGCTTTCGTTCCTCTGAACCTCTGCTTTCCTGCAGTCTTCATCCAACCAGTCCTACTCCTTTCCATTGCAAGCTTTATATAGGGCATCACCGTTGTCAATGGCTACATCCCATCCTCTCTGTGAAAAAGGTCCAAATGCTCTGTCACGGCACGGCTAATCATCTGGAGGTTCTCGATCATACTGGAATAGGATTCACTCTCCTTTTGCGTCTGTCACTGCGCCCAGCATTCGCGAGTTTGAAGTTCGTCACAGCCATCCCTTCCCAGATCCTACTCGGAATACCACAGACAAGGTTTAGACTTTTCGGATCTCAGGAATGGCCATCCATGGGTTCTAACTTATACCACGAAGATTCTAATATCTCGGACTCGGTCCTCTGTATTAGATATCTAAGAGATATTCATTCTAGCTTGTTTGCATGTAGAACAGAAGTATTTGTCAGGCACGCGTTCATAAGTGAGAATGATGATGAGCGACACATAATCATCACATTTATCATGTTCTTGGGTGTGAATAGATATCTTAGAAGCAGAATAAGTTGAATTGAATAGAAAAACAGTAGTACTTTGCATTAAATAATGAGGAACAGCAGAGCTCCACACCTTAATCTATGGAGTGCAGAAACTCTACCGTTGAAAATACATAAGTGATAATGGAGTTCATTGGTCTCGGCCCCAGAGGAGAACCGGAGTAACCAAGACTATGAATACAATGATAAAAAGTTCTATATATACTAGACTAGCTACTAGGGTTTACAGAAGTAAGTAATTGATGCATAAATCCACTTCCGGGGCCCACTTGGTGTGTGCTTGGGCTGAGCTTGAAGTTTACACGTGCAGAGGCTTCTTTTGGAGTTGAACGCCAAGTTGTAACGTGTTTTTGGCATTCAACTCTAGTTTGTAACGTGTTTCTGGCGTTTAACTCTAGACCGCAGCGTAGAACTGGCGTTCAACGCCCTTTTGCGTCATCTAAACTTGGGCAAAGTATGGACTATTATGTATTTCTGGAAAGCCCTGGATGTCTACTTTCCAACGACGTTGAGAGCATGCCATTTGGAGTTCTGTAGCTCCAGAAAATCCACTTTGAGTGCAGGGAGGTCAGAATCCAACAGCATCAGCAGTCCTTCTTCAACCTCTGAAGTTGATTTTTGCTCAAGTCCCTCAATTTCAGCCAGAAAATACCTGAAATCACAGAAAAATACACAAACTCATAGTAAAGTCCAGAAATGTGAATTTAACATAAAAACTATTAAAAACATCCCTCAAAGTAACTAGATCCTACTAAAAACATACTAAAAACAATGCCAAAAAGCGTATAAATTATCCACTCATCACAACACCAAACTTAAATTGTTGCTTGTCCCGAAGCAACTAAAAATCAAATAGGATAAAAAGAAGAGAATATACTATAAATTCCAAAATATCAATGAAACATAGCTCCAATCAGATGAGCGGGACTTGGCCTTTTGGTTTTAAGAGCTTTTGTCCATTTCTGCTTGCTTTTTCTTTTTCTATTTTTTTGCCATTTTTTTTCTTTTTTTTTCTACAAGCTTTGTATTCACTGTTTTTTCTTGCTTCAAGAATCATTTATATGATTTTTCAGATTATCAAATAACATTTCTCCTGTTCATCATTCTTTCAAGAGCCAACATATTTAACATTCTTAAACAACAACTTCAAAAGACATATGCTCTGTTCAAGCGTTCATTCAGAAAACAAAAAGTATTGTCACCACAACAATATAATTAAACTAAGTTCAAGAATAATTTCGAAACTCATGTACTTCTTGTTCTTTTGAATTAAAAAAAACATTTTTTATTTAAGAGAGGTGATGGATTCATAGGACATTCATAACTTTAAGACAAAGTTACTAAATACTAATGATCATGTAATAAGACACTAACATAGATAAGCACTTAACTAAAGAAAACGAAAAACAGAAAATTTGAGAACAAGGAATGAGTCCACCTTAGTGATGGTGGCGTTTTCTTCTTGAGGAACCAATGATGTCCTTGAGCTCTTCTATGTCTCTTCCTTTTCTTTGTTGCTCCTCCCTCATAGCTCTTTGATCTTCTCTAATTTCATAGAGGATAATGGAGTGATCTTGATGTTCCACCCTTAATTATCCCATGTTGGAACTCAGTTCTCCTAGGGAGGTGTTGATTTGCTCCCAAAAGTTCTGTGGAGGAAAGTGCATCCCTTGAGGCATCTCAGGGATTTCTTGGTGATGGGCTCCTTCATGCGTCTCTTGAGATCCATGAATAGGCTCTCTTGTTTACTCCATCCTTTTCTTAATGACGGGCTTGTCCTCTTCAATGAGGATATCTCCCTCTATGTCAATCCCAGCCGAATTGCATAGGTGGCAAATGAGGTGAGGAAAGGCTAATCTTGCCATAGTGGAGGACTTGTCAGCCACCTTGTAGAGTTCTTGAGGTATAATCTCATGAACTTCCACCTCTTGTCCAATCATGATGCTATGTATCATGATGGCCCGGTCTATAGTAACTTCAGACCGGTTGCTAGTGGGAATGATTGAGCGTTGAATGAACTCCAACCATCCTCTAGCTACAGGCTTAAGGTCCAGTCTTCTCAGTTGAACCAGTTTGTCTTTTGATTCAATCTTCCATTGAGCTCCTTCCACACATATGTCCATGAGGACTTGGTCCAACCTTTGATCAAAGTTGACTCTCCTTGTGTAGGGGCGTGCATTCTCTTCCATCATTGGCAAGTTGAACGCCAACCTCACATTTTCTGGACTAAAATCTAAGTAGTTCCCCCGAACCACGGTGAGATAAATCTTTGGGTTCGGGTTCTTACTTTGATCATGGTTCCTAGTGATCCATGCATTAGCATAGAACTCTTGAACCATTAGAATTCCGACTTGTTGGATGGGGTTTGTTAGAACTTCCCAACCTCTTCTATGGATCTCATGTCGGATCTCTGGATACTCATTTTTCTTGAGTTTGAAAGGGACCTCGGGGATCACCTTCTTCTTGGCCACAACATCATAGAAGTGGTCTTGATGGGCTTTGGAGATGAATCTTTCCATCTCCCATGACTCGAAGGTGGAAGCTTTTGTCTTCCCTTTCCCTTTTCTAGAGGTTTCTCCGGTCTTAGGTGCCATAAATGGTAATGGAAAAACAAAAAGCTTATGCTTTTACCACACCAAACTTAGAATATTGCTCGCCCTCGAGCAAGAGAAGAAAGAAGAGATGAAGAAGAAGAAGAAATAGAGGAGAGGGAGAGAGGTTTATGTTTCGGCCAAGAAGAGGAAGAGAGGGTTGTGTTGTGTGAAAAGGAAGAAGAATGGAAAGGTTTATATAGTGGAGGGAGAGGGGTTAGGTTCGGCCATTTAGGGTGGGTTTGGGTGGGAAAGTGATGTTGAATTTTGAAGGTAGGTGGGGTTTATGAGGTAGGTTTATGGGGAAGAGTGGATGGATGTGAGTGGTGAAGGGGTGGTAGGGAAGAGAGGATGAATGAGAAGAGGGAAGAGTATGAGTGGAGGTAGGTGGGGATCCGGTGGGGTCCACAGATGCTGAGATGTCAAGGAATTTCATCCCTGCACCAATTAGGCATGTAAAATGCCTTTGCATGCAATTCTGGCATTTAAACGCCGAATTGGTGCTTGTTCTGGGCGTTCAGCGCCCAGATGCAGCATGTTTCTGGCGTTGAACGCCAATTCTATGCTTGTTTCTGGCATTCAGTGCCAGCTTTCCTCAGTGTGCATTCCTGGCGTCTGAACGCTAGGATGTTGCTTGTTTCTGGCGTTCAACGCCAGATCCATGCTCTATTCTGGCGTTGAACGCCAGCCAGATGCTCCTTACTGGCGTTTAAACGCCAGTAAGTCCTTCCTCCAGGGTGTGATTTTTCTTTTGCTGTTTTTGATTCTATTTTTAATTTATGTATTTGTTTTGTGACTCCACATGATCATGAACCTAATAAGACACGAAAGAACAATAAAAATAAAAATAAAATAAAAATTGGGTTGCCTCCCAACAAGCGCTTCTTTAATATCAATAGCTTGACAGTGGGCTCTCATGGAGCCACACAGGTGATCAGGTCAACTTTTTAGACTTCCAACACCAAACTTAGAGTTTGACTGTGGGGGCTTTAGTTGACTCTGTACTGAGAGAAGCTTTCTATGCTTCCTCTCCATTGTTACAGAAGGAGATTCTTGAGTTTTAAACACAAGGTTGTCCTCATTCAGTTGAAAGATCAATTCTCCTCTGTCTACATCAATCACAGCTCTTGCTGTAGCTAGGAAGGGTCTTCCAAGGATGATGGATTCATCCTCATCCTTCCCAGTGTCTAGGATTATGAAATCTGCAGGGATGTAAAGGCCTTCAACCTTTACTAACACGTCCTCTACTAGTCCATAAGCTATTTTCATAGATTTGTCTGCCATCTCTAATGACAAATTGGCAGCCTGTACCTCAAGGATTCCCAGTTTCTCCATTACAGAGAGTGGCATGAGGTTTATCCCTGACCCAAGGTCACATAGAGCCTTCTCAAAGGTCATGGTGGCTATGGTACAAGGTATTAAGAACTTTCCAGGATCCTGTTTCTTCTGAGGCAATGTCAGTTGATTCAGATCACTCAGTTCATTGATGAGCAAGGGAGGTTCATCTTCCCAAGTCTTATTACCAAATAATTTGGCATTCAGCTTCATGATTGCACCAAGGTACTTGGCAACTTGCTCTTCAGTAACATCCTCGTTCTCTTCAAAAGAAGAATACTCATCAGAGCTCATGAAGGGCATAAGGAGGTTCAATGGAATCTCTATGGTCTCTAGATAAGCCTCAGATTCCTTTGGTTTCTCAAAGGGAAACTCCTTGTTGATCACTTGACGTCCCAGGAGGTCTTCCTCACTGGGATTCACGTCTTCTTTCTCCCTTGTAGGTTCGGCCATGATTGTTATATCAATGGCCTTGCACTCTCTCTTTGGATTCTCTTCTGTATTGCTTGGGAGAGTACAAGGAGGGGTTTCAGTGATTCCTTTACTCAGCTGACCCACTTGTGCTTCCAAATTTCTAATGGAATACCTTGTTTCATTCACGAAACTCACAGTAGCCTTAGATAGATCAGAGACTAAATTTGCTAAGCTAGATGGATTCTGCTCAAAATTCTCTGTTTGTTGCTGAGTGGATGATGGAAAAGGTTTACTATTGTTAAACCTGTTTCTTCCACCATTATTAAAGCCTTGTTGAGGCTTTTGTTGATCCTTCCATGAGAAATTTGGATGATTTCTCCATGAGGGATTATAGGTGTTTCCATAAGGTCCACCCATGTAATTCACCTCTGCTATTGCAGGGTTCTCAGGATCATAAGCTTCTTCTTCAGAAGATGCCTCTTTAGTACTGTTGGATGATTCCTTCAATCCATTCAGACTCTGAGAGATCATATTGACTTGCTGAGTTAATATTTTATTCTGAGCCAATATGGCATTCAGAGTATCAATTTCAAGAACTCCCTTCCTCATAGGCGTCCCATTATTCACAGGATTCCTCTCAGAAGTGTACATGAACTGGTTGTTAGCCACCATGTCAATGAGTTCTTAAGCTTTTGCAAGCATTTTCTTTAGGTGAATGGATCCACCTGCAGAAGTATCCAATGATATCTTAGCTAATTCAGACAGACCATCATAGAATATATCCAGGATGGTCCATTCTGAAAGCATGTCAGAAGGACACTTTTTGGTCAGTTCTTTGTATCTCTCCCAAACTTCATAGAGGGATTCACCTTCTTTCTGTCTGAAGGTTTGAACATCCACTCTAAGCTTACTCAGCTTTTGCGGAGGAAAGAACTTGGCTAAGAAAGCCTTGACCAGCTTATCCCAAGAGTTCAGGCTATCCTTAGGTTGAGAGTCCAACCATATTCTAGCTCTGTCTCTCATAACAAAAGGGAAAAGCATGAGCCTGTAGACTTCAGGATCTACTCCATTAGTCTTAACAGTGTCACATATCTGCAAGAATTCAGTTAAAAACTGAAAAGGATCTTCAGATGGAAGTCCATGAAACTTACAGTTCTGCTGCATCAGAGAAACTACTTAAGGTTTCAGCTCAAAGTTGTTTGCTCCAATGGCAGGGATGGAGATGCTTCTTCCATGTAAATTGGAATTAAGTGCAGTAAATTTACCAAGCATCCTCCTTCCATTATTATTATTTTCGGCTGCCATCTCCTCTTTTTGTTCGAAAATTCCTGTAAGGTTGTCTCTGGGTTGTTGTATTTTTAGCTTCTCTTAGTTTCCTTTTCAGAGTCCTTTCAGGTTCAGGGTCTGCTTCAACAAGAATGTTCTTGTCCTTGCTCCTGCTCATATGAAAAAGAAGGGAATAACAAAGAAAATATGGAATCCTCTATGTCACAGTATAGAGATTCCTTTGTGTGAGTAGAAGAAGAAAAGAATGTAATGTAAAGAAGGGAATGGATAATCCAAACACAAAGGTGAGGATAGGAGCAGAGATATGAGATGAGGAGAAGTGTTAGTAGATGAATAAATAAATAGAAGGAGATGAGGGAGAGGAAATTTCGAAAATTAATTTTTGAAAAGAAGTTGATGATTTTCGAAAATTAAAGGTGAATTAAAATTAAAATTAAAATTTAAACAATTAATTAACTAAAAAGATTTTTTTTTTTGAAAAAGAGGAAGATATTTTCGAAAATTAGAGAGGGATAGTTAGTTAGGTAGTTTTGAAAGAGATAAGAAACAAACAGAAAGTTAATTAGTTAGTTGAAACAAATTTTGAAATTCAATTTTTAAAAGATAAGAAAATAAGAAGTTAGAAAAGATATTTGAAAAAGATAAGATAAAAAGATAATTTTGAAAAGATATGATTGAAATTAGTTTTGAAAAAGATTTGATTTTTTAAAATCACGATTAATGACTTGATTCACAAGAAATCACAAGATATGATTCTAGAACTTAAAGTTTGAATCTTTCTTAACAAGTAAGTAACAAACTTGAAATTTTTGAACAAAAACATTAATTGTTGATGATATTTTCGAAAATATGATATAAAATTAAGAAAAAGATTTTTGAAAAATATTTTTAAAATTTTCAAAAATAATTAAGAAAATTGAAAAAGATATGATTTTTGAAAAACATTTTGAAAAAGATATGATTTTTAAATTGAAAATTTGATTTGACTCATAAGAAACAACTAAATTTTTAAAAAGTTTTGAAAAAGTCAACTCAAATTTTCGAAAATTTATGAGTGAAAAAGGGAAAGATAATTTTTTTGATTTTTGAATTTTTAATGAAGAAAGAGAAAAACATGAAAAAGACTTAATGCATGAGAATTTTTAGATCAAAACAATGAATGGATGCAAGAACACTATGAATGTCAAGATGAACACCAAGAACACTATGAAGATCATGATGAACACCAAGAACTTATTTTTGAAAATTTTTAATGCAAAGAAAACATGCAAGAGACCAAACTTAGAAATATTTAATGCTTAGACACTATGAATACAAAGATACACATGAAAAACAACAAAAGACACAAAATTAGAAAACATCAAGATCAAACAAGAAGACTTACCAAGAACAACTTGAAGATCATGAAGAACACTATGAATGCATGAATTTTCGAAAAATGCATAAATTTTTAGAAAAAAATGCAATTGACACCAAAATTAAAAATTGACTCAAGACTCAAACAAACAACATAAAATATTTTTTTGATTTTTATAATTTTATTAAATTTTTTGGATTTTTGTATATTTTTTTTTCGGAAAACATATAGGAAAAAGAAAATAAGAAATTCAAAAATTTTTAATAAGAATTCCAGGAATCTTTCAATGTTAGCCTAAAGCTCCAATCCAAGGGTTAGACATGGCTTAATAGCCAGCCAGCTTTAGGATATAAATCAGGCATGCAACAGCTGATACTTCATCCAACTCCATATACATGCCTTTTATGTTGACAAGTGGAAGCCTCAATCCAAAAGAATTTGGATATGGCTTTACAGCCAGCCAGGCTTCAACATGTTACCATGAAACTCTAGAATTCATTCTTGAAAATTTTGAATAATTTACAAAAACAAAAGGAAAAATTTTTTTGAAAGATTTTTGAAGAAATTTTTTTTTTGAAAATAAAACGAAAAAAAAAATTACCTAATCTGAGCAACAAGATGAACCGTCAGTTGTCAAAACTCGAACAATCCCAGCAACGGCGCCAAAAACTTGGTGCTCTAATCTTAATTCATAATTTTTCACAACTTCGATACAACTAACCAGCAAGTGCACTAGGTCGTCCAAGTAATAAAACCTTACGTGAGTAAGGGTCGATCCCACAGAGATTGTTGGTATGAAGCAAGCTATGGTCATCTTGTAAATCTCAGTCAGGTGGATATCAAATGGTTATGGAGTTTTCGAATAATAATAATAAATAAACAGAAAATAAAGATAAGCGTATAGAGATGCTTTCGTTCCTCTGAACCTCTGCTTTCCTGCTGTCTTCATCCAACCAGTCCTACTCCTTTCCATTGCAAGCTTTATATAGGGCGTCACCGTTGTCAATGGCTACATCCCATCCTCTCTGTGAAAAAGGTCCAAATGCTCTGTCACGGCACGGCTAATCATCTGGAGGTTCTCGATCATACTGGAATAGGATTCACCCTCCTTTTGCGTCTGTCACTGCGCCCAGCACTCACGAGTTTGAAGTTCGTCACAGCCATCCCTTCCCAGATCCTACTCAGAATACCACAGACAAGGTTTAGACTTTCCGGATCTCAGGAATGGCCATCCATGGGTTCTAACTTATACCACGAAGATTCTAATATCTCAGACTCGGTCCTCTGTATTAGATATCTAAGAGATATTCATTCTAGCTTATTTGCATGTAGAACGGAAGTGTTTGTCAGGCACGCGTTCATAAGTGAGAATGATGATGAGCGTCACATAATCATCACATTCATCATGTTCTTGGGTGTGAATGGATATCTTAGAAGCGGAATAAGTTGAATTGAATAGAAAAACAGTAGTACTTTGCATTAAATCATGAGGAACAGCAGAGCTCCACACCTTAATCTATGGAGTGCAGAAACTCTACGTTGAAAATACATAAGTGATAACGGAGTTCATTGGTCTCGGTCCCAGAGGGGAACCGAAGTAACCAAGACTATGAATACAATGATAAAAAGTTCTATATATACTAGACTAGCTACTAGGGTTTACAGAAGTAAGTAATTGATGCATAAATCCACTTCCGGGGCCCACTTGGTGTGTGCTTGGGCTGAGCTTGAAGTTTACACGTGCAGAGGCTTCTTTTGGAGTTGAACGCCAAGTTGTAACGTGTTTTTGGCGTTCAACTCTGGTTTGTAACGTGTTTCTGGCGTTTAACTCTAGACTGCAATGTAGAACTGGCGTTCAACGCCCTTTTACGTCATCTAAACTTGGGCAAAGTATGGACTATTATATATTTCTGGAAAGCCCTGGATGTCTACTTTCCAACGCTGTTGAGAACGCGCCATTTGGAGTTCTGTAGCTCCAGAATATCCACTTTGAGTGTAGGGAGGTCAGAATCCAACAGCATCAGCAGTCCTTCTTCAACCTCTGAATCTGATTTTTGCTCAAGTCCCTCAATTTCAGCCAGAAAATACCTGAAATCACAGAAAAACACACAAACTCATAGTAAAGTCTAGAAATGTGAATTTAACATAAAAACTATTAAAAACATCCCTGAAAGTAACTAGATCCTACTAAAAACATACTAAAAACAATGCCAAAAAGCGTATAAATTATCTGCTAATCACAACACCAAACTTAAATTGTTGCTTGTCCCCAAGCAACTGAAAATAAAATAGGATAAAAAGAAGAGAATATACTATAAATTCTAAAATATCAATGAAACATAGCTCCAATAAGATGAGCGGGACTTATAGCTTTTTGCCTCTTGAATAGTTTTGGCATCTCACTTTATCCATTGAAGTTCAGAATGATTGGCATCTATAGGAACTCAGAGTTCAGATAGTGTTATTGATTCTCCTAGTTCAGTATGTTGATTCTTGAACACAGCTACTTTATGAGTCTTGGCCGTGGCCCTAAGCACTTTGTTTTCCAGTATTACCACCGGATACATAAATGCCACAGACACATAATTGGGTGAACCTTTTCAGATTGTGACTCAGCTTTGCTAAAGTCCCCAATTAGAGGTGTCCAGGGTTCTTAAGCACACTCTGTTTTTTGCTTTGGACCTTGACTTTAACCGCTCAGTCTCAAGTTTTCACTTGACACCTTCACGCCACAAGCAGATGGTTAAGGACAGCTTGGTTTAGCCGCTTAGGCCAGGATTTTATTCCTTTAGGCCCTCCTATCCACTGATGCTCAAAGCCTTGGATCCTTTTTATTACCCTTGCCTTTTGGTTTTAAGGGCTATTGGCTTTTTGCTCTTGCCTTTTGGTTTAAAGAGCTTTTGGCTTTTTCTGCTTGCTCTTTCTTTTTCTTTCTCTCTTTTTTTTTCGCTATTTTTTTCTTTTTTTTTCACATTTTTTTTTCTGCAAGCTTTTGTATTCACTGCTTTTTCTTGCTTCAAGAATCATTTTTATGATTTTTCCGATTATCAGATAACATGTCTCCTTTTTTATCATTCTTTCAAGAGCCAACGTATTTAACATTCATAAACCACAATATCAAAAGACATATGCACTATTCAAGCATTCATTCAGAAAACAAAAAGTATTGTTACCACATCAAAATAATTAAACTAGTTTCAAGGATGAATTCGAAACCATGTACTTCTTGTTCTTTTGTAATTAAAATAGTTTTCATTTAAGAGAGGTGATGGATTCATAGGACATTCATAGCTTTAAGATATAGACACTTAAACACTAATGATCATCTAGTAAAGACACAAATATAAATAAAACATAAGGCTCAAAAACCGAAAAACAGGAAAATAAGAACAAGGAGATTAAGGAACGGGTCCACCTTAGTGAGGGTGGCGTCTTCCTCTTCTTGAAGAACCAATGGTGCTCTTGAGCTCCTCTATGTCTCTTCCTTGCCTTTGTTGCTCCTCCCTCATAGCTCTTTGATCTTCTCTAATCTCATGGAGGATGATAGAGTGCTCTTGGTGCTCCATCCTTAGTTGTCCCATGTTGGAGCTTAATTCTCATAGGGACGTGTTGATTTGCTCCCAATAGTTCTGCGGAGGAAAGTGCATTCCCTGAGGCATCTCAGGGATTTCATGGTGAAGAATTTCCTCATGCTCTTGTTGAGGTCATGCTCTCTTGTTTGCTCCATCCTCTTCTTAGTGATGGGCTTGTCCTCTTCAATGAGGATGTCTCCCCCTATGTCAACTCCAGCCGAATTCAAGAGGTGACAAATGAGGTGAGTAAAGGCTAACCTTGCCAAAGTGGAAGACTTATCAGCCACCTTATAGAGTTCTTGAGGTATAATCTCATGAACTTCTACTTCCTCCCCAATCATGATACTATGGATCATGATAGCCCGGTCTATAGTAACTTCAGACCGGTTGCTAGTAGGAATGATTGAGCGTTGAATAAACTCCAACCATCCTCTAGCTATAGGCTTAAGGTCCAGTCTTCTCAATTGAACCGGCTTGCCTCTTGAGTCAACTTTCCATTGAGCTCCTTCCACACATATGTCCATGAGGACTTGGTCCAACCTTTGATCAAAGTTGACCCTTATAGTGTAGGGGCGTGCATTTTCTTCCATCATTGGCAAGTTGAACGCCAGCCTTACATTTTCCGGACTTAAATCTAAGTATTTCCCCGGAACCATGGTAAGCCAATTCTTTGGATTCGGGTTCATACTTTGATCATGGTTCCTAGTGATCCATGCGTTTGCATAGAACTCTTAAACCAGTAAGATCCCGACTTTTTGAATAGGATTAGAGAGCACTTCCCATCCTCTTCTCCTAATATCTTGTCGGATCTCCAGATATTTGCTCCTTTTGAGCTTGAAAGGAACCTCAGGGATCACTTTCTTCTTAGCCACAACTTCATAGAAGTGGTCTTCATGGACCTTTGAGATGAATCTCTCCATCTTCCATGACTCAGAGGTAGAAGCAATTGCCTTCCCTTTCCTCTTTCTTGAGGTTTCTCTGGCCTTAGGTGCCATTAATGGTTATGGAAATACAAAAAGCAATGCTTTTACCACACCAAACTTAAAATGTTTGCTCGTCCTCAAGCAAAAGAAGAAGGAAAGAAGGAGGAGAGGAAGAAAAATGGATGAGAGGGAGAGAGGTGTGTATTCGGCCAAGGGAAGAAGAAAGGGTTGTGTTATGTGAAAATGAAGAAGGAATGAGGGTATTATATAGGAGTGGGGGAGGGTTTAGGGTTCGGCCATTAGGGTTGGGTTTGTGAGGGAAAAGAGTTTGAATTTTGGAGGTAGGTGGGGTTTTTGGGGAAGAGAGGATGGATGTGAGTGGTGAAGAGGTGATGTTTTAACGCCAGTAAGTTCTTCCTCCAGGGTGAGCTGTTTTTAATGCTGTTTTTCATTCTATTTTTGATTTTTCAGTAGTTTTTGTGACTCCACATGATCATCAACCTAAAAAAAACATAAAATAACAATAGAAAATAAATAGATATAATTAAATAACATTGGGTTGCATCCCAACAAGCGCTTCTTTAAAATCAATAGCTTGACAGTGAGCTCTCATGCAGCCTCACAGATGTTCAAAGCATTGTTGGAACCTCCCAACACCAAACTTAGAGTTTGAATGTAGGGGTTCAACACCAAACTTAGAGTTTGGTTGTGGCCTCCCAACACCAAACTTAGAGTTTGACTGTGGAGGCTTTGGTTGACTCTGCAGTGAGAGAAGCTTTTCATGCTTCCTCTCCATGGTTACAGAAGGAGAACCTTGAGTTTTAAATACAAGGTAGTCCTTATTCAGTTGAAGGACTAACTCTCCTCTGTTCACATCAATCACAGCTCTTGCTGTGGCTAGGAAGGGTCTTCCAAGGGTGATGGATTCATCCTCATCCTTCCCAGTGTCTAGGATTATGAAATTAGTAGGGATGTAAAGGCCTTCAACCTTTACTAACACATCCTCTACTTGTCCATAAGCCATTTTCATGGATTTGTCTGCCATCTCTAATGAGAAATTGGCAGCCTGTACCTCAAAGATTCCTAGTTTCTCCATTACAGAGAGTGACATGAAGTTTATTTCTGACCCCATGTCACACAGAGCCTTCTCCAAGGTCATGGTGCCTATGTTACAGGGAATTAGGAATTTACCAGGATCCTGTTTCTTTTGAGGTAATTTCTGCCTATCCAATGCATTTAGTTCATTGGTGAGCAAGGGAGGTTCATCTTCCCAAGTCTCATTACCAAATAATTTGGCATTCAGCTTCATGATTGCACCAAGGTACTTAGCAACTTGCTCTTCAGTAATATCTTCATTCTTTTCAGAAGAAGAATACTCATTAGAGTTCATGAAGGGCAGAAGGAGGTTCAATGGAATCTCTATGGTCTCTAGATGAGCCTCAGATTCCTTTGGTTCCTCAAAGGGAAACTCCTTATTGGTCACTGAATGTCCCAGGAGGTCTTCCTTACTAGGATTCACGTCCTCCTCCTCCCTTGTAGGTTCGGCCATGATGGTCAAATCAATGGCCTTGCACTCTCTCTTTGGGTTTTCTTCTGTATTGCTTGGGAGAGTACTAGGAGGAGTTTCAATGACCCTTTTACTCAGCTGGCCCACTTGTTCCTCCAAATTTCTAATGGAGGACCTTGTTTCATTCATGAAATTTAGAGTGGCCTTAGATAGATCAAAGACTATGTTTGCTAAGCTAGATGGATTCTGCTCAGAATTCTCTGTCTGTTGCTGAGTGGATGATGGAAAAGGCTTGCTATTGCTAAACCTGTTTCTTCCACCATTGTTAAAGCCTTGTTGAGGCTTTTTTTGATCCTTACATGAGAAATTTGGATGATTTCTCCATGAGGGATTATAGGTATTCCCATAGGGTTCTCCCATGTAATTCACCTCTGCTATTGCAAGGTTCTCAGGATCATAAGCTTCTTCTTCAGAAGATGCCTCTTGAGTACTGTTGGATGCAGCTTGCAATCCATTCAGACTCTGAGAAATCATATTGACTTGCTGAGTCAATATTTAATTCTGAGCCAATATGGCATTCAGAGTATCAATTTCAAGAACTTCCATCCTTTGAGGCGTCCCATTACTCACAGGATTTCTTTCAGAAGTGTACATGAACTGGTTATTTGCAACCATGTCAATGAGTTCCTGAGCTTCTGCAGGCATTTTCATTAGGTGAATGGATCCACCAGCAAAATGGTCCAATGACATCTTAGATAATTCAGACAGACCATCATAGAATATATCCAGGATGGTCCATTCTGAAAGCATGTCAGAAGGACACTTTTTGGTCAGTTGCTTGTATCTCTCCTAAGCTTCATAGAGGGATTCACCTTCTTTCTGTCTAAAAGTTTGAACATCTACTCTAAGCTTACTCAACTTTTGAAGAGGAAAGAACTTGGCTAAGAAAGCCTTGACCAGCTTATCCCAAGAGTTCAGGCTATCTTTAGGTTGAGAGTCCAACCATATTCTTGCTCTGTCTCTTACAGCAAACGGGAAAAGCATAAGCCTGTAGACCTCGGAGTCAACCCCATTGGTCTTAGCAGTATCACAGATCTGCAAGAATTCAATTAAGAACTGAAAAGGATCTTCTGATGGAAGTCCATGAAACTTGCAGTTCTGTTGCATCAGAGAAACTAATTGAGGCTTTAGCTCAAAATTGTTTGCTCTAATGGCAGGGATTGAGATGCTTCTTCCATGTAAGTTGGAATTTAGTGCAGTAAAGTCACCAAGCATCTTCCTTGCATTGTTATTATTTTTGGCCATGTCTCATTCCTTTTCGAAAATTTCTGTCAGATTTTCTCCAGAGAGTTGTGCTTTAGCTTCCCTTAGTTTCCTCTTCAGAGTCCTTTCAGGTTCAGGATCGGCTTCAACAAGAATGTTCTTATCCTTGTTCCCGTTCATATGAAAAAGAAGAGAACAGAAAATAATAGGGAACCTCTTTGCCACAGTAGAGAGGTTCCTTTATGTGAGTAGAAGAAGAAAAGAAATTCGAACACAGAAAGAGGGAGAGGGTTCGAATTTTTAAGAAGAAGATAAGTGTTAGTAGATAAATAAATAATTAGAAGGAGGTGAGAGAGTAGAATTTTCGAAAATTAAATAAAATAAAATAGAAATATTTTTGTTTTTAAATTAAAATTAAAATTAAAATTCGAAATTTTTTTTAAAGAAAAATGAAATTAAATTAAAAGTTAAAATAATTAGTTAATTAAAAAAGAATTTTGAAAAAGAGGAATATGATTTTCGAAAATTAGAGAGAGAGAATTAGTTAGGTGGTTTTGAAAAAGATATAATTGAAATAGTAAACTTTTAAAATCAAACAAAAAGTCAAGTGGTTAATTGAAAAAGATTTGAAAATCAATTTTTGAAAAGATAAGAAGTTTAGAAAAGATTTTGAAATTGATTTTGAAAAAGATGTGATTGAAACTTATTTTGAAAAAGATTTGAAAAAGAAATTTAAAAAGATTTGATTTTGAAAATTAAAGTTGATTACTTGACTAACAAGAAACAAAAAGATATGATTTAAAATTTAAAGATTGAACCTTTCTTACTAGGCAAGTAACAAACTTAAAATTTTTTTTCTTTTGAATCAATCACATTAATTGTTAGTAATGATTTTGAAATTATGAAACAAAATAAGAAAAAGATTTTTGAAAATCAAATTGAAATTTTCGAAAATATGAGAGAAAAAGTGAAAATGATTTGATTTTTGAAAAAGATTTGAAAAAAATAGAATTTTTAAATTCAAAATTTGATTTGACTCATAAGAAACAACTAGATTTTAAAAATTTTTGAAAAAGTCAAGTCAAATATTCGAATTTTATGAGTAAAAAAAGGAAAGATATTTTTTTGATTTTTGAATTTTTAATGATGGAAGAGAAAAACATGAAAAAGACTCAATGCATGAAAGTTTTGGATCAAAACAAATGATGCTTGCAAGAACACTATGAATTTCAAGATGAACACCAAGAACACTTTGAATGTCAAGATGAACACCAAGAACTTATTTTTGAAACTTTTTAAGAAAAGAAAAACATGCAAGACACCAAACTTAGAAATTTTCAAACTTTAGACACTAACAATTTGAAAATGCATATGAAAAACAAGAAAAGATGCAAAACATGAAAATGCAAAGATCAAACAAGGAAATTCATCAAGAACAACTTGAAGATCATGAAGAACACATGATGAATTTTCGAAAATTAAAGAAAATTATAAAAACATGCAATTGACACTAGACTCAAACAAGAAACATCAAATTATTTTTGGTTTTTATGGTTTTATTAAAATTTTTTTCTTTTTTTTTTTTATTTTCCGAAAATTAATTGAAAAGAAAAATAAGGATTTCAAAATTTTTAATGAGAATTCCAGGAATCATGCAATGTTAGTCTAAAGCTCCGGTCCAGGAATTAGACATGGCTTACTAGCCAGCCAAGCCTTCAGTGAAAGCTCTGGTCCAAAACACTAGACATGGCCAATGGCCAGCCAAGCTTCAGCAGATACAAATCAGGCATATAACAGTTGATTAGATGAGAGTCCAAGGACTCTTACTATAATAAGTGGAAGCCTCAGTCCAAAAATTTAGACATGGCTTGACAGCCAGCCAGGCGTCAACAGATCATGAAGAAACTCTAGAATTCATCCTTAAAAATTCTGAAGCCATAGAATAATTTATTTTTGAAAAATTTTTTTTCGAAAATAAAAACAATAAAAACAAAAACTTAAAATTAAAAGAAAATTACCTAATCTGAGCAACAAGATGAACCGTCAATTGTCCAAACTCGAACAATCCCTGGCAACGGCGCCAAAAACTTGGTGCGCAGAAATCGTGATCGTTCATTCCTTGGTAACGGCGCTAAAAACTTAATACGCACGTTCATAATCTTAATTCTTCACGATCTCGCACAACTAACCAGCAAGTGCACTGGGTCGTCCAAGTAATAAACCTTACGTGAGTAAGGGTCGATCCCATGGAGATTGTTGGCTTGAAGCAAGCTATGGTCACCTTGTAAATCTCAGTCAGGTGGATTCAAATGGTTATAGAGTTTTAATAATTAAAAGATAAACAAAACGTAAAACAGGATAGAAATACTTATGTAATTCATTGGTGAGAATTTCAGATAAGCGTATAGAGATGCTTTTGTTCCTCCTGAACCTCTACTTTCCTACTGTCTTCATCCAATCATTCCTACTCCTTTCCATGACAAGCATTATGTAGGGCATCATCGTCGTCAATGGCTACATCCCATCCTCACAGTGAAAATGGTCCAAAATGCGCTGTCACCGCACGGCTATTCATCTGTCGGTTCTCGATCATACTGGAATAGGATTTAGTAATCCTTTTGCGTCTGTCACTACGCCCAGCACTCGCGAGTTTGAAGCTCGTCACAGCCATCCCTTCCCGGATCCTACTCGGAATACCACAGACAAGGTTTAGACTTTCCAGATCTCAAGAATGGCCGCCAAATATTCTAGCCTATACCACGAAGACTCTGATCTCATAGAATGGAAGGCTCGGTTGTCAGGTGAGGCAACCATGCGTCATGAACCAGGAGGCTAAGAGATATGCATTTAAGCTATTGCAAGTAGAATGGAAGTGGTTGTCAGGCACGCGTTCATAGGTGAGAATGATGATGAGTGTCACGGATCATCACCTTCCTCAGGTTGAAGAACAAGTGTATATCTTAGATAAGAAATAAGCTTGAATTGAATAGAGAAATAATAGTACTTTGCATTAATTTATGAGGAACAGCAGAGCTCCACACCTTAATCTATGGTGTGTAGAAACTCTACCGTTGAAAATACATAAGTGATAATAGGGTAGACATGGCCAAGTGGCCAGCCTCCCATGGAGGTCTAGAAAGTAAAAGTTACATAATGTGTTCCAGAGATGTGAAATAAGTCACTAAAAGTAGTTTTTATACTAAACTAGTAACTAGGGTTTACAGAAATGAGTAAATGATGCAGAAATCTACTTCCAGGGCCCACTTGGTGTGTGCTTGGGCTGAGCATTGAAGCTTTCACATGTAGAGGTCTTCCTTGGAGTTGAACGCCAGTTTGTAACCTGTTTCTAGCGTTTAACTCTGCTTTGCAACCTGTTTCTGGCGTTTAACTCCAGAATAGGGCAGAGAGCTGGCGTTGAATGCCAGTTTGCGTTGAATAAACTCAAGCAAAGTATGGACTATTATATATTGCTATAAAGAGCTGGATGTCTACTTTCCAACTCAATTGAGAATGCGCCATTTGGACTCATGTAGCTCCAGAAAATCTACTTTGACTGCAGGGAGGTCAGAATCCAACAGCATCTGCAGTCCTTCTTCAACCTCTGAATCTGATTTTTGCTCAAGTCCCTCAATTTCAGCCAGAAATTACCTGAAATCACAGAAAAACACACAAACTCATAGTAAAGTCCAGAAATGTGATTTTTATTTAAAAACTAATAAAAGTATACTAAAAACTAACTAAATCATACTAAAAACTATGTAAAAACAATGCCAAAAAGCATATAAATTATCCGCTCATCAGAGATCTTCAAGCTGCCTCAACTGCAAGATGACCCAGACTCCTTTAATAGGAGAATGATGAGACCAAATCAGAGCTTGGACAAAATCCTAGAGGACATATGCCTCCCTGGAGCCAAATGGACAACCAATACAAAGGGTGCCCCAAACCAACTCAAAAGAGGAGATCTCAAACCAGTCGCCAGAGGCTGGCTGGACTTTATTGGGCGCTCTATACTATCCACTAGCAACCGCTCTAAAGTCACCATCAGAAGAGCAGTGATGATTCATTGCATTATGCTGGAAAAAAAAGTGGAAGTTCATTAGCTAATTTCTTGTGAGCTTTATAAAATTGCAAACAAGAACTCCAAAGATGCCAAATTGGCTTATCCAAGCTTGATCTCCCTCTTATGTAAAGATGCTGGAGTAAAAATGGGAGTAGATGAGTATATTTCAGTTGAGCAACAATCACCAAAAAGTCAATGGAAGGACAAGTGCAGGACGACCCCATCAAGAGGAGAGCACAGGAGTTCCTCCCGAAAATTCCTCAATTTGAATACTGGGGGCGCCTAGAAGCATCTATCACCAAGTTGTAAGAAGCTATGGATCAACTGAAGGAAGAACAGCAAAATCAAAACAGCATGCTCTACAAACTGCTTAGGGAACAAGAAGAGCAAGGGCGTGAACTGAAAGAGCTGAAGCGCCAGAAGCTATCTCTTGAAGGGCCAAGCACCCCACAGACTAAAGAGGCATCTACCTCCCAAAGCAAAGGTTATTAAGTCCTAACTCTGTGATAACCTTTTATCTATTTTAAGAGTATATGAGTATTAAAATTAGAGTCATTTGTCTTTATGTCTTTAGTTTCTTTTCTTTTATTGTTAAGTGTCTGCTTTTATGCCTAATTTATATTATTTCCATTAAATAATAAATAAAGATTAGAGTCTATGCCTTAAAGTTATGAATATCCTATGAATCCATCACCTCTCTTAAATGAAAACTGTTCTAAAAACAAAAGAACAAGAAGTACATGGTTTTGAATTCATCCTTGAAATTAGTTTAATTATTTTGATGTGGTGACAATACTTTTTGTTTTCTGAATGAATGCTTGAATAATGCATATGTCTTTTGAATTTGTTGTTTATGAATGTTAAATATGTTGGCTCTTGAAAGAATGATGAAAAAGAGAAATGTTATTGATAATCTGAAAAATCATAAAATTGATTCTTGAAGCAAAAAAAAGCAGTGAATACAAAAGCTTGCGAAAAAAAAGAAAAGAAAAATGGCGAAAAAAAAAGGAGAGAAAGAAAAAGAAAAAGCAAGCAGAAAAAGCAAAAAGCTCTTAAAACCAAAAGGCAAGAGCAAAAAGCCAATAGCCCTTAAAACTAAAAGGCAAGGGTAATAAAAAGGATCCAAGGCTTTGAGCATCAGTGGATAGGAGGGCCTAAAGGAATAAAATCCTGGCCTAAGCGGCTAAACCAAGCTGTCCCTAACCATGTGCTTGTGGCGTGAAGGTGTCAAGTGAAAACTTGAGACTGAGCGGTTAAAGTCAAGATTCAAAGCAAAAATAGAGTGTGCTTAAGAACCCTGGACACCTCTAATTGGGGACTTTAGCAAAAGCTGAATCACAATCTGAAAAGGTTCACCCAATTATGTGTTTGTGGCATGTATGTATCCGGTGGTAATATTGGAAAACAGAGTGCTTAGGGCCACGGCCAAGACACATAAAGTAGTTGTGTTCAAGAATCAACATACTGAACTAGGAGAATCAATAACACTATCTAAATTTTAAGTTCCTATAGATGCCAATCATTCTGAACTTCAATGGATAAAGTGAGATGCCAAAACTATTCAAGAGGCAAAAAGCTACTAGTCCCGCTCATCTGATTGGAGCTAAGTTTCATTGATATTTTGGAATTTATAGTATATTCTCTTCTTTTTATCTTATCTGATTTTCAGTTGCTTGGGGACAAGCAACAATTTAAGTTTGGTGTTGTGATGAGCGGATAATTTATACGCTTTTTGGCATTGTTTTTACATAGTTTTTAGTAAGATTTAATTAGTTTTTAGTATATTTTTATTAATTTTTAAATAAAAATCATATTTCTAGACTTTACTAGGAGTTTGTGTGTTTTTCTATGGTTTCAGGTATTTTCTGGCTGAAATTGAGGGACCTGAGCAAAAATCTGATTCAGAGGCTGAAAAAGGACTACAGATGTTGTTGGATTCTGACCTCCCTGCACTCAAAGTGGATTTTTGGCAGCTACAGAAGTCCAAATGGCGCGCTCTCAATTGCGTTGGAAAGTAGACATTCAGGGCTTTCCAGAAATATATAATAGTCCACACTTTGCCTGAATGTAGCTGACATAAACTGGCATTCAACGCCAGTTCTTTGCCTTATTCTGGTATTAAACGCCAGAAACAGGTTACAAGTTGGAGTTAAACGCCTAAAACATGTTACGACCTGGCGTTTAACTCCAAAAATAGCTTAGGCACGTGTAAATCTCAAGTCTCAACCCCAGCACACACCAAGTGGGCCCCGGAAGTGGATTTCTGCACTATCTATCATAGTTTACTCATTTTCTGTAAACCTAGGTAACTAGTTTAGTATTTAAACAACTTTTAGAGATTTATTTTATACCTCCTGACATTTTACACGTTTCATATTGTATCTTTGACGGCATGAGTCTCTAAACCCCATGGTTGGGGGTGAGGAGCTCTGCTGTGTGTCGATGAATTAATGCAATTACTACTGTTTTCCATTCAATCACGCTTGTCTCTTCTCTAAGATATACACTTGTTCTTTAACTTGATGAATGTGATGATCCGTGACACTCATCATTATTCTCACCTATGAACACGTACTTGACAACCACTTCCGTTCTACCTTAGACTGAGTGCATATCTCTTAGCCTCCTGATTCAGATCAGAGTCTTCGTGGTATAAGCTAGAATTATTGGCAGCCATTATTGATATCCGGAAAGTCTAAACCTTGTTTGTGGTATTCCGAGTAGAATCCGGGAAGGTATGACTATGACGAGCTTCAAACTCGCAAATGCTGGGCGTAGTGACAGACGCAAAAGGATCAATGGATTCTATTCCAGCATGAGTGAGAACCAACAGATGATTAGCCGTGCGGTGACAGCACATTTAGACTATTTTCACTGAGAGGACAGATGATAGCCATTGACAACGGTGATCCACCAACATACAGCTTGCCATGGAAGGAGCCTTGTGTGCATGAAGAAGAAGACAGTAGGAAAGCAGAGATTCAGAAGATAGAGCATCTCCAAAACCTCAACCTGTTCTCCATTACTGCAAAACAAGTATTTATTTCATGTTCTTTTACTTTTTACAATTAAATCTAAGAATTATTGATATCCTGACTAAGACTTACAAGATAACCATAGCTTGCTTCAAGCCGACAATCTCCGTGAGATCGACCCTTACTCACGTAAGGTATTACATGGACGACCCAGTGCACTTGCTGGTTAGTTGTGCGGAGTTGCAAAAGTGTGATTGTAATTTCTTTTTCTACTGTCTCTTGGTGAACTTCAGCTACAGTCTCATCAATAATGTCGCACTGAAAGATGGAGTGATCTTCCGGTGGTGCTTCATGGCTTCATCAAGGTTGAAGCTCACTGCTCTGCCATCTATCTCAAAAGAATAGGTTCCCAAGAAGGCTTCCAACTTGAATTGCGAAGTCTTCAGAAATGGCCTTCCAAGCAAGATGGACGAGGGCCTTCCGGAGTCACTGGGGGGCATTCCTAGAATGTAAAAGTCGATAGGAAACGTCAGCCCCTTGATGCTCACCAAGATGTCTTCTGCAATGCCAACCACTGAAATTATGCTCCTATCTGCCAAAATAAAACGTGTTGCCAACCTTTTCAAGGGTGGAAGCCTCAAGGCATCATATACAAATAATGGCATAATACTAACACATGCACCTAAATCACACACGCAGTCAATAAATTGTACACCCTCTATAATGCAAGTTACCATACATGGATCGGGATCCCCACATTTTTTCGGTATAGTCCCCATTAAAGCAGAAATAGAGCTACCCAAAGGAATAGTTTCTAAATCATGTATTTTATCTTTATGCATGCACAGATCTTTTAAAAACTTAGCATATTTTGGTACTTGGTAAATAGAATCAAGAAGGGGAATAGTTACCTCAACCTTTTTAAAAATCTCTACCATTTGGGGTTCTAGCTTCACATGCTTCATAGTCCTCCTAGCAAGGTGTGGAAAAGGAATAGGAATGGCTTCTCTCACAGCATCATCTTCCTTAGGCACTCCATTCCTTGGTTGACCAGCTTCTTCTTCAACTGCATCTTATACCCCGTTCTCTTCTTTTACATCTTCTACTTCAACAACATCTTCAACTTGGACATCTTCTCTTGAGCACGGCTCCTCTGGACTCCTCTCTTGCAATGTAGTTCCGGACCTTAAGGTGATGGCATTGATTCCACCTTTGGGGTTAGGTAGAGGTTGAGAGGGAAGTGCACTAGAGCTTGAAGGTTGATTGTTGGGGGTAGATGGTCGTTCCATTCGGGATATAAGAGCTTGTAGAGTAGAGGTAAGACCGGTTAGGCTAGAGGTAAGTGAATTCTAAAGCTCTTTTTGTCCTTGAAGGATAGAACAGAGTGTTTCATCCTGGTTAGAGGAAAGGGGGGTAGGTGATTTGAGGGGCTTGTGGTTGGTTGAATTGAGGTGTTTAGGCTTGCCTTTGGTGAGGTGCTCTGTATGGAAGATTCTGTTGATTCTGGTTCTGTTGATAGTTATTGTTTTATTCCACCTTTGATTTCCACCGTTGTCTCTGCCTCCTTGGTTGTAGTTGTCCCTCCATCCTTGGTTGGAATTGTCTCTCCAACCTTGGTTGGAATTGTCCTGCCAACCTTGATTGTAGTTACTACCTTGGTTATAATTACCGCCTTGTTGATAGTACCCTTGATTCGAACGGTTGTAGTAAGCATTTGTAGCTGCCAAGGTGTTGTCCTCTGTAGTTGTAGACATTCATCAGTGTAGTGGGAGTAGCAAGCGCATATTCCACACACTCTCTAGGCACTAGTTATTGACACTGCTGCTGTGGCGGAGGCGGAGGTTGTTGTTGATTCAGCTGGAGCTGCTTTAGTATACTGGTCATCTTTCCCTGAGTCTTGGTGAGAGCAGCGGTCTCACTACTAGAAGAAACTTCTGTAAAACCCTTGGGATGATTAGTCCTTTGCCCTGCATTAAGGGTAGACTCGGCTAGATCGGTGATCAGTTGCCACGCTTCTTTCGCCGTCTTGTACTTCGTCAGAGAGCCATTACTCGCAGCATCTAATAAAGTCTTCTGTTGAGACTTCATGCCTTGGCAGAAATAGCTAATCAACACCAACTGGTCAATCTTGTGGTGAGGACATGAGTTTAGGAGATTCCTGAAGTGTTCCCAATACTCGTAGAGGGACTTTGATTCACCTTGAACGACATAGGAAATCTCCTTCCTCAATCTGTCTGTAACTTCTGCTCGAAAGAACTTGTCCAGGAACTCCCTTCTTAGCAAGTCCCAATTAGTAACAACAGCTTCCGGTTGAGTATAGAACCACTCCTTGGCCTTTCTCTTCATAGAAAATGGGAAGGCATATAGCCAGACGGCAGTCTCATCAGCTCCGTGCCGCCTAGTAGTTGAGCAGGCTGTCTGAAAATCCCTAAGATGCTTGATAGGCTCTTGAGCAGGTAAGCCATAGAACTTAGGCAGTAGATTGATCAAAGCAGTCTTCAGTTCAAAATCTGCAGTCGAATTCGGGTGACACGCTTGATATGGTTGCAGTGTAAAATCTGGAGGTCCCGCTTCTTTCAGTGTGATTCTCCTAGGCTCTGCCATAGTATCTACACTCAAATCAACAGAAGAGGCGTCAATAGAATTAACAGGAGAGGAACTGGTATCTTCGTCGATTGACACGTCAGACCCGTCCTCAGATAAGACTGGTATATTGGGTAAGACCCCTTCACCACCCTCAGAGGCTAACCAACACGGAGCTCGCCTAATACGTGAAATAGTTCTTTTGATCTCAAGATCAAATGCGGCTAAGCTCGGTGATAAACCCATATTTTATGATATATATTGTGCTCAATTCAAGAGATTTATTCAATCCTTCACTCACTTATTCATGTAAATTGCATGGTTTTACTTTCCCTCCCTTATTATGTGATATATATATATATATAGTTTAGATGTAATTTTTAGAGAGAGAGTTTCTCTCCTCTCTCTTAGGTTTTAGGATTAGGATTTCTTATTATTTCAAGTTAGTATTCCAACTATTTATCTGGTTCAATGTTCCTCTTTAATTATTTTCTCAATTTAATTTATGAACTCTTCCATGTTACATATGATTCTCTTAATTAATGTTATTTGAGGTATTTCAGTTTATGATTGCTTTCTTTTATTTATGTTGCTTCCAATCTGAAGATATTTTTATTCGAGTAAGTTTACTTTTCCCTTTTGGTTTTGGTTCATTAATTGGTAACTCTTGAGTTGTCAAACTCACCGTGACTGATAATTGTTGTCTTTGCTAATTGAATTGAACTTTAATAACTCCAGTCCTTTCTTAGGAATTGACTAGGACCTGAGGATCAAACTAATTAGTCCACTTGACCTTCCTTTGCTATAGTAAAGGCTAACTAAGTGGGATTAAAACTCAATTCTCATCACCATTGATAAGGACAACTAGGATAGGACTTCCAAATTCTTCATACCTTGCCAAGAGTTTATTTTACAGTTGTTTATCTATTTTTACTTGTCATTTAAATTATTTGTTCCTTACCTTTAAAGCCCCTAATTTACAAAACTCATAACCAATAATAAGAACATACCTCCCTGCAGTTCCTTGAGAAGACGACCCGAGGTTTAAATACTTCGGTTATCAATTTTAAAGGGGTTTGTTACTTGTGACAACCAAAATATTTGTAAGAAAGGACTTTTGTTGGTTTAGAAGCTATACTTGCAACGGGAATTTATTCTGAATTCTAGACCACGCAAAAGTCTCTCTCTTCACTCGGATCTGGTAATGAACGTGTCATTCAATGAAAGAAACATATAGCTCATGGTAATAAAATATATTAAGAAAAAAATTAAATTATGTAAATAAAAAAAATTATTTACACCAATAATAATTTAGCACACTGTTGCAACTCCCCGGCAACGGCGCCAAAAATTGACGGGCAAAAAATTACCGATTAAGAATTTATAATAAAAATAGTGATGCAAGTACAGTTCTTAACTGACGAAAATTCCACTTATCAACTTAAAAGGGGTTGTCACAATTTAGAATCAATTAACTGGGAGTAGAATTCCTAGGTCATCTCCTAAAGAGTTGACAAAAGAGTGCAATCTATTGGTTAGGGGTTTTCTGAGAAATTTTTTAGAGTTGAAAATGGAAACGTAAATAATTGAAAATTATGCAAGGAGCAATTAACAAGAGGTGTTGCATATTTAAAATAAAAAGCCTTGGCTAGGAGAAAATTAATTGGAGTTTCTATCCTTGTTGAATTTCTAAAGTGTAACAGTAAAAAGGTTGTTGCTTCTACTTAATTATCCTCTGACTAATAGAAGAAAGTCAAGTAGGTAATACAACCTTCACTTTACAAGTCCAAATCCCTCCCAAGGAGGGATTAGAGTTAATAAAAATCCAATTGACAGTAATTTCCAATTACCTATTAACACTTGAGTATTTCAACTCAAGGATTTCCTATTAATCAACTCCAAAGCCAAGTTGGGACTCTACTCCATTAACATGAATGCTATTTTCACAAACATGTAAAGGGAGTAGATAGAAAATATGGTAATTGAAACTAAGTTAAAAAAATTAAAATTGATACTAATAATTAATTGAAAGAAACTTGGAATTAAACATAAAACTAGTTCATTGCATTAATAAACTCAGAATTCAACAAAATACAAATATGTGTACCAATAACTAAATGGAAAACAAAAGAGTAGAGTAATAGAGAAGCAAACTAAAGTGATGACTTCAACCAAAGGTAGTAGCAGCTCTCTCAAAAATCCAATCCAAAAGCAAAAACAAAAAAATGCTAGAACCCTAGAAGAGGTAGTATTTTTTTTCTCTCTAGAACTCAAAAACTAAAAACTAAAAACAAAGTGAGAATGAAAGTGTCTAAGTCTCAGCTACACCCCTGCCTCTAATCTGGACTTTCGGGCCTGAAACAGGGTCAAAAAGGGCCCATAAATCACCCCCAGCGAATTTTGATATCTACAGCACGTGATGGCCTGTCACGCGTATGCGTCGCTCTATGCGTACGCATCGATGCGCAATCTTCCAGTCACACGTACGCGTCGCTCCATGCGTACGCATCGATGCGCAATCTTTCAGTTATGCATACGCATCGCTCCGCGCGTGCGCGTCGATAAACTTTCTCCGGCCACGCGTACGCGTCGCTCCACGCGTGCGCGTCGCTGCTCGCCCACGAAATCTTTAAGTCCTTGTGTTCTTTTCTCTTTTGCATGCTTTTTTTCCACCCTCTAAGCCATTTCTGTCCTATAAACCCTGAAAACACTTAACACACATATCACGGTATCGAATGGAAATAAGAGAGGATTAAAAATAGTGAATTTAGGGCCAAAGGAGCATGTTTTCAGTCATAGCACCAATTTAGTAAGAGAAGTGTAAAACCATGCATTTCATATGATTAAGTGTATAAAAGATTGATAAAATCCACTCTATTTTGCACAAGATAAACCATAAAATAGTGGTTTATCAACTATCATCCCGTAATTGTCTAACCTATGCACCTCTACAAACTCTTCTAGCATTTGCAATAGAAGAACACTCCATGAGATATCTCTTCATTTCCCAACTCAGTGAGTTCTTAAGGCAAAATATGAGAGAGGAATTGAAGATATGGAAGCCTCAATGAAGAGTCAAGAAGAGAAAATGAGATAATTAGCACAATATTTTGTTGATGAATCAACCAATGTCTTTCCTTGGCCAAGAAAAGAATATCATGTCATTAGTCTAAGGAGTGGAGTAGTGCTTAAGGTAGGTGAAAACAAGGAATTGGTAGAACAAGAGAAAGAGATCCTTGTACTAAGTGAGTCACCATTCCATGAAGTTCTTGATGAAGAGGACACTCCAACCATCCCATAACACCCAATTTTTAAAAACAAAAAAGTGAAGGCAATCAACCAAAGCACTGGAATAAGGATTGTGACAAAAAAACAATTGACTATACCTATGAAAAAGAGAGGGTCAAAGAACAATCCAACCCCTTGATGACAAGTCATCTTATGCTAGCTTTTCAAGCATTTTTCACTTGTTTCATTAGGTTTGATGCACTTTCCTGCATTATAAGTAAGTAATTTGGAGTGGATTTGTATGGTTATGTCAATTCAATCAACCATCAATTATTTGCACAAAATCATGAAGTTTAAGCTAGAATTAGTTGGTTTTTGAATGATTTATAAATCTTGTGAATTTGGTGATGCTTTGATTGGTTGTTTTAATTACTTGTTAGTGAAGAAATGATGAAAAAAAGGAAAAAGGAATCTTAGAGAATGCTTTGGACCTTAGGCTATGCTTTGAAAAGCGTGACCCATGGCCATAAAAGTGTGGCACTCAACCAAGGAACAAGGCCAAGTAAAGCGCTCACTAATTAAGCGGAGCGGTCACTCTTTGAACGCTAGTTGGGGAGGCCAAGCTCCCACCAAGAGACAAATCAAGGGCGCTACGTTGACAACCAAAACGGAGCGCCCAACATCAAAGACCAGTGCTCAAAATGAAGAGAGCGCTACGTTGAAGCAATCAACATTTTTGGGCTCCCAACAAACAAAAACAAGGCGCAACACTCATAAAGGAAGCTACCATGGTTCGAAGAGGGAAACCACACAAGCAAAAGGCGCTACGTTCTCTACTCCAACTGAGAGCTACAACACAAGGAGAATTGTCCCAAATTGAAAGGGCCAGGGCTCGAAGAAGGAAACGAATGCAAGCAAGGGACGCTCCGTTGGAGTTTCCAACTGAGCGCTATGCATACACTAAGAAGCTTGGTTCGAAGGAAGCACACTAAGCATGAGTAGCGCTACGTTTTATTTACTCACTGAGCGCTCCACTGGAGCCAGCACCCTGGGTCCAATTTCAATAAAAAACTATCTTGGATCTACTTCTTCACCAACTTAAAAAGCCCACTCCAAACTCTGAAAACCAAAAATAGAAAGTGTATAAATAGGAGTTAATTTGATTTGTAAAGGACTTTTTTGCTCATTTTCAGATTTACCTTTAGCTCAATTGAGTTTTCATTTTTGAGTTTAGCTTTGAATTTGGAGAATTGGGATTGAGATCGGAGTTTTCTTTCTGATTGTTCTTGCTTTGGCAACTTCTAATTTCTATTTTGAATTTTGGACTGAGATTGAAGAAATTCTGTTTCAATTCTTGATCTGAAATTCATCTTTGTTCTTCTTCTGCATAATTCTGAGAATTAAGGAATTGGATCTATTTTCATTCGCTGTTTTCATTTTCATTTCTTATGCAATTTCTTTTCTGCTTGATCAAGCGTGTAATTGAGATCTAGATCTGTGTTCTAATCTCATTTCTCCTCTTAGATCTTTATTTTTCTTTTAGATTTCATAATTGAGCTAAGTCTTATTTCTGTTTACTTCTTTAAGTAATTTTTCATTCCTGTTTAGATCTTCTGAAGATTCATTTCATCTTCTACTTCTCCGATTGATTGCACTTTACATTTTCCTGTTGAATTCTGAATCCCAGCACCCAAATCCCTTTTACTCTTCAAGAAATTTATATTTCTCAGCAATTTAGATTCAATCATTTAGTTTTCTTGCACTTTAAATTTCTGCAATTTACTTTTCTTACAATTTGAGTTTCAACTCTTTTACTTTCTTGTTCTTTAAGTTACTTGCAATTTACCTCTTCTGCATTCTATTCTTCTGCTCGATTTACTTTTTGCACCTTTATTTACTTACAATTTAGCTTCTGTCAATCAAAATCACTCAAATCATCAACTATTCGCTTAACTAAATTCATCACCTAACTAAAATTTCTCGATCCATCAATCTCTGTGGGATCGACCTCACTCTTGAGAGTAATTACTACTTGATGCGACTCGGTACACTTGCCGGTGAGTTTTGGTGTGGAATCTAATTTTCACCCATCATGTTTTTGGCGCCGTTGCTGGGGATTGATCTAGATTGACAATGATTAAGTAAGGTGGTGGTCTAGATTAAGCACTTTTTCTTTGATTTTCTTTTATTTTAATTAAGCATATTAACTGTTTGAGTTTATGTTTAAGCTAACCATTAACTTCACTCTTCTAGTAGAGTGAATTATTTCTGGTTTCTTGTTCTGTGTTTGTTTTTCTTACTGTTGTATGACAGAGGCAAGGAGAGAGATCCCTACCTTTTGTGACCAAGACGAGAGAACTCTTAGAAGACTAAGAAGAGAAGTAAGAGGGAAGAGAGTTGTTGGGGAGGAGGAATCAGAGGAAGAGAACCAAGAAATGGAGGAAAATTCAACAAATCCACTAGTGGGAGTGGCCAACAACAATGGTCATCCCCAGAGGAGAGTCTTGGCTTCTTACACGTTTGATAATCCTAGGCATTGTGGGAGTAGCATCCTTACCCCAAATGTCAATGCAAACAACTTTGAATTGAAACCCCAGCTCATCACTTTGGTATAAAACAACTGCTCCTATGGAGGAAGCCCACTAGAAGATCCAAATCAACATTTATCTATCTTCCTGAGGATCTGTGACACAGTGAAATCTAATGGAGTGCATCCTGACATATATAAACTCTTGCTGTTCCAATTTTCATTGAGGGACAAGGCTGCTCAATGGCTGGAAGCCTTTCCACAAGAAAGCATCACTAGCGGGGAGGATCTAGTGAGTAAATTCCTAGCCAAGTTCTACCCACCTCAAAGAATTATTAGATTGAAGACAGAGGTGCAAACCTTTACGCAGATGGATACAGAATCCCTCTATGAGGCTTGAGAAAGATACAAGGCCTTGATTAGAAAATGCCCCCCTGAAATGTTCAATGAATGGGACATACTCCAAAATTTCTATGAAGGGTTGACTTTGAAAGCTCAGGAAGCACTAGATCATTCAGCAAGAGGTTTATTGTAGCTCATGAAGATAGCAGAGGAAGCCCAGAACCTCATAGATATGGTGGCAAACAATCAATACTTCTTTGCTCATCAAAGACAACGCCAACTAGCCCAGGGAAAGGGTGTACTGGAGTTGGAAGGTGTGGACATTATTCTAGCTCAAAACAAGGTGATGCATCAGCAAATCCAGCAATAATTTGAGCAGATGGCTAAGAGGATTGACAGCTTACAAGTTGCATCAGTGAATGTCACAAGCTAACCACCAGCTGGGGGGGGGCAAAATGAGGAAAATTATGAAGATTAGCAGCAGGAACAAGTGAACTACATGCCCAACCAAACAGAAAATAGAAACTCCTCTTCCGTTCTACTTGGTAGACCCTTCCTCAAGACCTCTAAATTTAAGTTAGATGCCTTCACCGGCACATATTCCTTTGAGGTTGGATACAAGACTATCATGTTCAATTTAGAAGAAGCCATGAAACACCCTCCTGAAGAACATTCCGTGCTCCGATGTGATGTAATTGATGAAGTGGTAGCGGAAATGCAAGAAGAAGACCACAACAAGTTATACTACCCTATTGTTGAGGAGACGAATGACCAAGAGGATGAACATAAGAAAATTGTCAAGAATGAACTTCATGACCTTGATGAAAAGGAACCTCAACTTGAGGTAAAAAGTGAACTGAAGCCCCTACCATCTCATTTGAAGTATGCTTTCTTAGAGGACAATCAAAGGTTTCCGGTCATTACTGCTAGTGAGCTTTCAAGTGAAGAAGAAGAAAAGCTCCTAGGTGTTCTAAGAAAGTACAAGAAAGCAATAGGATGGAGCCTAGCGGATATTGTGGGAATTGACCCCCGTAAGTGCATGCATAGGATATTTCTCCAAGATGGAGCTAGGCCAGTTAGGCAACCGCAAAGGAGGCTGAACCCAACCATCCTCGATATAGTGAAAAAAGAGGTCACCATATTATTGGATGCAGATATCATATACCCAATCTCCGACAGTGAGTGGGTAAGCCCGGTCCAGGTTGTTCCCAAGAAGTCGGGCATCACAACGGTCAAGAAGGACGACGGTAAAATGGTCACTAAAAGAGTACAAAATGCATGGAAAGTGTGTATTGATTACAGAAGATTGAACACCGCTACACGGAAGGCCCATTACCCCTTGCCCTTCATCGATCAGATGTTAGACCGTTTGGTAGGTAAATCTCACTACTGCTTTCTTGATGGATTTACTGGCTACTTCCAGATTCATATTACTCCTGAAGATCAGGAGAAGACCATGTTTACTTGTCCGTTTGGCACCTTTGCCTATAAAAGGATGCCATTTGGACTATGTAATGCACCTGCTACTTTTCAGCGGTGCACGACGAGTGTCTTCTCCGATCTAATGGAGAATTGTCTGGAAGTCTTTATGGATGACTTCAACGTTTATGGTACTTCATTTGATTGTTGCTTAGAGAACTTGGCCAAGGTCTTGGCTAGATGCGTTGACACTAATCTTGTCTTAAATTTTGAAAAATGTCACTTCATGGTACGAAAAGGTATAGCGTTAGGACATGTAGTATCTCATGAGGGCATTTCTATAGACCCGGCCAAGGTCGATGTTATCACCACTTTACCTCACCCCTCATCTGTGAGGGAGGTCTGCTTGTTTTTAGGACATGCAGGATTCTATAGGCGCTTTATCAAGGATTTCAGCAAGATTGCTTTCCCATTGTCGTGCCTACTCCAAAAAGATGTGGATTTTGAGTTTGACAGTGAATGTGTGAAAGCTTTTGGAGAGCTAAGGAGAGTTCTTACCATGGCATCGATTGTGTGAGGCCCCAACTGGACGTTGCCATTTGAGATAATGTGCGATGCGTCAAACCATGCTGTAGGTGCCGCGCTTGCACAGCGCGATGGTAAACTCCCTTATGCCATTGCTTACTCTTCTAAAACACTAGATGCAGTACAATCCAACTATACCACTGCTGAAAAAGAACTCCTAGCTATTGTTCACTCTTAAGATAAATTCATATTTTATTTGCTAGGATCAGAGATAGTGGTATACACGGATCATGCAGCTTTAAAGTATTTATTCACAAAGAATGAGTCAAGGCCTAGACTCATACGTTGGATCTTGCTTTTGCAAAAATTCGACATTGAGATTAGGGACCAGAGTGGATCTCAAAACCTGGTTGTGGATCATTTAAGCCGCATTGAGAATTTAAAATTTGATCCATTTCTGATCAATGACTCATTCCCATTGGATAGTTTGCATGCTGTGTCGGATAGCTTTCCTTGGTTTGCCCCAATGGTGAACTACTTGGTTGCAAAAATCTTCCCTCCCACTTTTTCGAAAAACCAAAGGGATAAGTTGAGGAGTGATTCCAAATACTATATTTGGGATGATCCTCACTTGTGGAAGAGAGGCGTGGACCAAGTAATTCGAATATGTGTCCCGGAGTCTGAAATCCAACCCATTCTTGAAGCTTGCCATTCGTCCGAATGTGGCGGCCACTTTGGCCCACAAAGGACCGCTAAAAAGGTGTTGGATTGTGGATTCTGGTGGCCAACCTTGTTCAAGGATGCTAACCGGTTATATGTGTCTTGTCATCAGTGTTAGAAGTCGGGAAACACATCCCAAAGGGATGAAATACCTCAGCAACCTATGTTTTTCTGCGAGATATTTGATGTATGGGGCATTGACTTTATGGGACCATTTCTGAACTCTAGTGGGTATCTGTATATTCTGTTAGTGTTTGACTACGTGTCAAAGTGGGTAGAAGCCATACCTACCCACCTTGACAACGCCAATACCGTTGTTTCTTTTATTAGGAATTATATTGTATGCCGTTATGGGTCGCCACGAGCAATCGTGAGCGACCAAGGATCCTACTTTTTAACAGGAAGGTAGAAGCATTGCTCAAGCGCTACAGAGTGTCGCATAAGGTTGCTACTGCTTATCATCTGCAAACAAATGGACAAGCGAAAGTGTCCAACCGGAAAATTAAGAGAATCTTAGAGAAAGTGGTCAATCCGCAAAGGAAGGATTGGAGCCTCCGGTTAGGAGATGCACTATGGACATATAGAACGGCCTACAAGACTTCGATAGGGATGAGTCCCTTTTGGATCGTCTACGGTAAGGCATGCCACCTTCCGGTGGAGATTGAGCATTGAGCCTATTGGGCGGTAAAGCAGTGCAACATGGATTTAGCCAAGGCGGGTGAAGCTAGGAAGTTACAACTAGAGGAGCTTGAGTGTTTGAGGAACGAATCATATGAGAATGCCCGGATTACAAAGAAAAGACTAAAGCATTCCATGACCATCACATCCGGAAGTAGGACTTTCAAGAACGTGATGACGTCCTCCTCTACAACTCATGGCTTCGATTCATGCCTGGCAAACTCCATTCTAGATGGGAACGACCTTTCAAGGTAAAAGAGATAAAGTCCTATGGAGTGGTGGAGTTGTTTGATCCCAAGAGTGAAGCAACTTTCAAAGTGAAAGGACATAGAGTGAAGAAGTATCATGGCTACAAGCCCCCAAAGGAGCTAGAGATGTACCTATTGGAGGATGCACCAAGGAGAGAGGAAGCTTAAGAAAAGGACCGTCCAACTTAAGGACGTTAAAGAAAAGTGCTTGGTGGGAGGCACCCCACCGTGGTAAGATCTTCCTTGTTTATACCATCTTGTCTGTAACCTTAAATTCTTGTGATTTTGTGAATTCTTAATGATTGATTGATTGCATAGGAATGCTAGTTTTATCCTTCTTGTGAATAGATAGGATGTTCATATAGTTTTCATCATTTTGGTATGGATGAATTGTTGAAGTAGGGAGAATAGTATGTTTTGGATAGTGCATGGAATTGTGAAGTATTCTCCTTTACTACTAGCTTAAGCACCTACCAAGAATGTGTTAGAATAGGTCTTGTTATGTTATGAAAAAAAAAAGAGAAAAAGGAAAAATGGGCACCGACGCACCAGAACACTGCGCGCACGCGCCGGTGGTGCAATTCCAACTCTTGGACCAAATACCCGAGAGTTATGCCCACTTCGTGCCCAACTCGGGCCAGGCACTCACGCGTCTGCATACTTGCCGCCTGCACGCACCATTGCAATTCACCCATCGACGCGCAAGCGTACTGTGTGCGCCCGCGCCGATGGCAATATCTGAACTCTCTGGTACAAAATCCAGAGAGTTGTGCCACACTTGTGCCAATCTTGTGCCAAAACTGACGCGTCCGCGCCAGTCACAAAATCCCTCAAGCACGCGTCTGCGCACTGTGTGCGTCCGCGCGCCTGCGTCACTCACCAACTCTGGTACAAAATCCAGAGACTCATGCCAACTTTGTGCGAGTCCTGTGCCAAAGGCACAACTGACCTCGCGCGTGCGCGCCACTGCCGCGGACGTGTCCCTTGCTAAAACCCTTACCGACGCTCCAGCGCACTGTGCGCGCGCGCCGGTTGCGCGAATCATTATTAAAACTGCGCTCCCTGTCTTTCTCACCCCCTTTCTTTTCTTAATCCTTTTTCTTCCTCCATCACACCCCCTTCTCTTCTTCTCCTTCCATAACCCACCACCACCGTCTCTGGCCACTCACCGGCGACAACCACCTCTTCCGGTGGCACTACATCTCCCCTATTTCTTTCTCATCTCCACAAAAGAAAAACTCAACTTTGTTCTTTTACACTTCTCAAGGTTCTACTTCTTCCATTTCTCTTCTTTCATTTTCTTTGCATCATTTCTCTTAGTTGGATTCTTTTTGTTGCTTTACCTAGTTTCTCTTTCAGTTACATGATTATATTACTCATTTTCTGTTTGCTTACTTTTCCTTTTTCCTTATTTTTCCATGGATGTTGAATTTGAGTTTAAATTGCTTTAATAGATCTTTTGTCATTTTTCCCTTACCTTTGCCAATATGTGATGTTTATGTGATGATTGATGTTTCATTTTGGGTGTTATATTGATTGAGTATCTCATAATTGCCCATTTCTTGATAATTGCACGCCAAGTGTTCGAGAAAATGCATTAATGCCATTTTGGTTTCTTTTAATAATGTACTTTCAATTGGATGCTTCCCATCATTCACTTGTTGTCTTCTCTACGCATTAAGTCCACTTTGCTTGCCAATTAGATACTCATTGAACATGACTTGCTTGAGATTACACTTCTCATGCCATTTTGCATGCTTCACTTCCTCTTGCATCCCATGCCAAGTGTTGTGACCCATGCTTTACTATCCTTCACTTGCATGTTTTTGTTAAAATGATTCTTTGGGTTTAATGTCTTCCTATTTCCCTTCCTTTCTCAGGATGGCCACCAAGAAAGGCAAGGAGAAAGCTCCAAGGAAACCGGCCGCAAAGAGGGCACCACAAAGATCAACTTCTAAGGCACACTCTTCATTAGGAGCCAAATCCCTATCCAAGAAGGCTAAGATACCCACTCTTATTGATGAGAAAGAAAACAGTAAACCGGTAAAAGATTCTTCAAGGTTCGCCAACCGCTTCTGTGAACTTATGTTCTCTTCCACAACTGTGAGGAACTATCATCCTGAGCATTTACTTGCTCCACCGGACAAGGTTGCTCCTTATATTCTACCCCGCATTGAACAGCGAGGATGGGCGTTTCTTTTAAGGAAACCAAGGGAGATCAACCTCTCTTGGATGGAAGAATTCTACACTAACTACCATCTCTCCTCCCTTCAATCAGTGTACATGCGCCGGGAGGAAGTCTCAGTTTCAGAAGTGGCTATTCAGCAAGTGCTTAATGTCCTACCGGTACCGAGTGACATGGATGGCTACCAAGAAGTCTTACGTCAGCGAGAGAAGTTTGGATTTGATTGGGACTCGATCCTCCGAGTCATTGCTGAGCCAGAGACATTTTGGACCCAAGGTCGACTCCGGATGAGGCCCAAAAGCATTGACGCTCACTTCCTTACTGTAGAAGCTAGAGCTTGGGCCCAAATTCTATCCCACTATGTGTTACCTAGCACCCAAAATTCGTCCTTCACGGCGGATCTCGCCCTGCTTGTTTAGTGTGTTCTCACGGAAAGGCCGGTGAACATTCTGTTTCTTGTCAAGCAAGCGATGAGTCAAGTTCACACCCGGGGTAATTTGCCATTTCCAGTATTGGTATCTGTTCACACCCTGGGTCGAGCTATCCGACTCGAAATGTTCAGTGACAAAGCGACCGACCTCTTCAGGTCAGGCTATCCGACTTCTTCTCAAAGAGGTCGGCCAAATCGACAGGAAAGCCCAATAAAGGGCCCAAATAGAGGAACACGACCCACATCCAAAGGCAATCCAAGCCTATAGAGATAAAGGCGGTTCCCTTGAAGATAAGCTAACTTCACCTAAAATAAGATAAGTAACTAAGTTATCTTATCAGAAAGGTCAGCCCACACTACTATAAATACACTGGAGCACCCAGTTATAACTCATACACTGATTCTACTAAAAACCTGCTTAATACCCATGCTAACTTAAGCATCGGAGTCTGTTGCAGGTACCCCCCACCCTCCGGTGACAAAGGATCAACAGTGCAGCTAGATCAACAAGTCGGACACGACAGCTCCAGCCGTCACTCACCAGCCGGACACGTCAGCACCGACCAGTACAGAAGATCTCGTCCGAGATCGACCTCCAACTTCAGGTAACCCTCGGAACATTAGCGCCGTTGCCGGGGACCTGGAAGTCATCCCATTACCATGGCGGATGACCATGACAACAACCATGATTCAGATCTAGAGGACAGAACACCGCACAAAAACGCAGACGCTACACCAAAAGATACTCCAGAATCTAACGGAGACAAAAACTCATCAAATCCAAGAGTAATAGAAGCGCTTCAAAATCGTTTAAAGCAACTTAAAAAAAGAAAGCCAGCATCAACGAGAAGTTGGCAAGGATCTGCAAAGAGAGGTAAGGCGACGTCGAGAATTAGAAGATAAACTTCTACAACTCGAAGCCGATCTCAAAGAAAAAGCTACCCGGACCACCCCTGAGGACAACTCACGCAAAGATCAAGATCCATTCATTAGGGAAATCATGAAAACTAAAATTTCCAAGGACTTCAAGCTCCCGGATATGACTTTGTATGATGGCACTACAGATCCCAACCATCACCTCAGCAACTTCAGAAGCAGAATGTACCTCACCGACGCATCTGACGCTGTTTGCTGTAAAGCTTTTCCAACGACTCTCACGAAGACAACGATCAGATGGTTTGACAATTTACCTCCTAAGTCCATCTCAAGCTTTGACGACCTAGCCAAAGAATTTCTGGCCAGCTTCCCCATCCAAAAAGACAAGGCTAAGCACGCCCTCAGTCTACTAGGAATCAAGCAAGGAGACCGGGAAAGTCTTTGCAACTACATGGAAAGATTCAACAAAACGTGCCTAGATATACAAAGCTTGCCAACAGAGGCCGCTATCATGGGCCTCATCAACAGCCTACGAGAGGGACCTTTTAGCCAATCTATATCAAAGAAATATCCTACATCTCTGGATGAGGTGCAAGAGCGGCCGGAGAAGTACATCAACATGGAAGAAAATTCCCGACTTGGAGAAGCCTCGAGATCCGGTTCCACCTACCGAGATAAAGATAAAGAATCCAATAGGAAGGAAGATCGAACGGGGGAAAAAATCAAAAAGTATCATAATTACACCCCTCTTCGGGTGTCCCTTGTGGATATTTACAAAGAAGTCTGTAACACAGAAAAGATACCCCAGCTCAACCACTCAAAGGCAAAAGAGAAGGAGGAAATCAGAACGAATACTGTGAATATCATCGAGTCCGAGGGCATTCCACCAACGAATGCTTCTACTTAAAAAACGTCATAGAAAAATTAGTGAGAGAAGGAAAACTAGATCGGTTTCTGGCCGCCCGAGATGATGAGCAAAGAAAGAGAAGAAGGGATGAAGATGTCGGACGAACTGAGCGATCACCTCGTACGCCAGAAAGACATGTCCATATGATACACGGAGGATTTACAAGAGGAGGAATCTCCAAATCATCCCGCAAAAGATATCTCAAAGAAGTATATCATGTCAAGGAGGAAGCACTCGACATCCCTGCAATCACATTCACCAAAGAAGACGCATCCGGTATCATCTCAGGACACGACGATCCCATGGTCATCACCATCATACTGGCAAACGCCAATCTCCACCGCACATTAATAGACCAAGGGAGCTCCGCCGATATCTTATTCAAAACTGCCTTCGACAAGCTCGGCTTAGAAGAAAAGGAGCTTAGAGCATACCCGAATAGCCTGTTCGGACTGGGAGATACCCCAGTACAACCACTGGATACGTGTCACTACATACAACCTTCGGAAAAGGGAACCAATCTAGAACACTCAAGATAGACTACATCGTGGTCGACGTGAGTTCAGCCCACAATGCCTTAATAGGCCGGACAACACTAAATCAACTCGGTGCAATAGTCTCAACTCCACATCTATGCATGAAATTCCCAACTACAGAAGGGATAGCTATGATAAAAGCAGATCAAAAGATGGCACGTCGCTGTTATAATGAAAGTCTAAACCTCGGAGGCAAAGGAGAAGAGTTCCATACAATTGAGCTTGGTGGAGTTCAGAGACGAGAAGAACTCCGTCCGCAGCCCGAAGGTGAAGTAGAGAAAGTTCAGATCAGAGACACCTCGAACAAAACAACTAATATTGGCACGATCCTGAAGGGAGATGCAAAAGAATTACTAGTGCAGTTCTTACGAGATAATGTTGATCTCTTCGCATGGAAAGCTGCAGACATGCCAGGCATAGACCCCAAGCTAATGTGTCACAAGTTGACGGTCTATCCAGGATCTTGGCCGGTACAGCAGAGACGAAGAAAACTTGGGCCAGAACGATCCCAAGCTGTGGAAGAACAGGTACAAGCACTACTGGAGGCAGGATTCATAAGAGAAGTCAAGTACCCACTATGGCTAGCTAACGTCGTCTTGGTGAAAAAATCAAATGGGAAGTGGCGAATGTGCACCGGCTACACCGATCTCAACAAAGCCTGCCCAAAAGATCCTTACCCACTCCCAAGTATCGACGCTCTGGTAGATGCTTCGTCCGGATATAGATACCTCTCGTTTATGGATGCATATTCTGGATACAACCAAATTTCCATGTATCCACCAGATCAAGAAAAGACCTGGTTTTTAACACCAAAAGCAAATTACTGCTACATCGTGATGCCTTTCGATCTCAAGAATGCGGGAGCTACTTATCAAAGGCTAATGAATAAAGTCTTTTCAGATCATATCAGAAAAATCATGAAAGTCTACGTAGACGACATGTTAATAAAGACACAAAGTGAAGAGACATTATTGTCTGACCTGGCCTAAGTGTTCGGCACTATAAGGAAGCATGACATGCGACTCAATCCTGCAAAATGCACCTTTGCAGTAGAAGCGGGCAAATTCTTAGGTTTCATGCTCACACAAAGAGGAATTGAAGCAAATCCAGACAAATGCCAGGCCAAACTCAACATGAAGAGTCCAACTTGTGTCAGAGAGGTACAACAACTCAACAGGAGATTGGCAGCCTTATCCAGATTCTTAGCAGGATCAGCGATAAGATCTCTCCCATTCTATGCCACTTTAAGGAAAGGAAAGAAGTTCGAATGGACAATGGAATACGAGCAAGCCTTCCAGGATTTCAAAAGTTTCCTAGGACAACCACCTATCCTAACTCGACCACTCGTATTATACCTTGCGGTAGAAAGTCGGGCAGTAGCCTCAGCACTGGTTCGAGAGGATGACAAAGGGCAACAACCTGTATACTTCATTAGTAAAGCGCTGCGAGGATCCGAGCTGAACTACCAAAAAAATAGAAAAATTTGCCTATACTGTCATACTGACATCTCGACGACTTCGCCCGTCCTTCCAGGCTCACACCATTAAGGTTTGGACCGACCAGCCCATAAAAGGGATATTACAGAAAATAGATCTAGCAGGCAGAATTTTACAATGGGCAGTTGATGAGCGGATATTTTATACACTTTTTGGGGTTAATTTCATGTAGTTTTTAGTATATTTTTATTAGTTTTTAGGCGAAATACATATTTCTGGACTTTACTATGAGTTTGTGTGTTTTTCTATGATTTCAGGTATTTTTTGGCTGAAATTGAGGGAGTTGAGCAAAAATCTTATTCAGGCTGAAAAAGGACTGCAGATGTTGTTGGATTTTGACCTCCCTGCACTCGAAATGGATTTTCTGGAGCTATAGGAGTCCAAATGGTGCATTCTCAATTGCGTTGGAAAGTAGACATCCAGGGCTTTCCATCAATATATAATAGTTTATACTTTGCTCAAGGATAAATGACGTAAACTGGCGTTCAACGCCAGTTCCATGTTGCATTCTGGCGTTAAACGCCAGAAACAGGTTACAAGTTGGAGTTAAACGCCCAAAACAGGTTACAACCTGGTGTTTAACTCCAAAAACAGCCTAGGCATGTGTAAAGCTCATATCTCAGCCCCAGCACATACCAAGTGGGCCCCAGAAGTGGATTTCTACACTATCTATCATAGCTTATTCATTTTCTGTAAACCTAGGTTACTAGTTTAGTATTTAAACAACTTTTAGAGATTTATTTTGTACCTCATGACATTTTAGATCTGAACTTCATATTTTTTGATGGCATGAGTCTCTAAAACTCCATTGTTGGGGTGAGGAGCTCTGCTGTGTCTCGATGAATTAATGCAATTATTTCTGTTTTCTATTCAAACACGCTTGTTTCTATCTAAGATGTTCATTCACACTTCAATATGATGGATGTGATGATCTGTGATATTCATCACCATTCTCAACCTATGAACGCGTGACTGACAACTACCTCCGTTCTTCCTTCGATTGAAGGAATATCTCTTGGATTCCTTAATCAGAATCTTCGTGGTATAAGCTAGAATCCATTGGCAGCATTCTTGAGAATTCGGAAAGTCTAAACCTTATCTGTGGTATTCCGAGTAGGATTCAAGGATTGAATGACTGTGACGAGCTTCAAACTCACGAGTGTTGGGCGTAGTGACAGACGCAAAAGTATCAATGGATCCTATTCCGACATATTCTCCATTACTGCATAACAAGTATTCAATTCATGCTCTTTTATTTTTTGCAATCCAAACTGATAATTATAATTGATATCCTGACTAAGAATTACAAGATAACCATAGGTTGCTTCAAGCCAACAATCTCCGTGGGATTCGACCCTTACTCACGTAAGGTATTACTTGGACGACCCAGTGCTCTTGCTGGTTAGTGGTACGAGTTGTGAAACGTGTGATTTACAATTCGTGCACCAAGTTTTTGGTGCCGTTGCCAGGGATTGTTCGAGTTTGGACAACTGACGGTTTATTTTGTTGCTTAGATTAGGAAAAAATTTTTCTTTTTGGTCTAGAGTCTTCTACTATTGTTTTTGGTTGAAATTTTTTTAAAATCCTTATTTTCTCTTTTTAAATTTTTCGAAAATGTTATAAACTGATAATTGAGTTTTTCTGTTTGAGTTTAGTTTCATATTTTAAGTTTAGTGTCAATTGCATGTTTTTATTTTCTTTTAAATTTTCGAAATTGTGTTCATTGTTCTTTCTTAATCTTCAAGTTGTTCTTGTTTATTTTCCTTGTTTAATCTTTAGTTTTTCTTGTTTTGTGATTTTTCTTGTTTTTCTTGTGCATTTTCGAATTATTAGTATCTAAAAAAAATTTATTTATTAAATACCTTATTAAAACACGTTAAATTTATAGCTCAATTGGCTAGAGCGTTGTGCTTATGTTCTTGGTAATTGGCTATCTTCTTTTTAAAACTTGTTCAAAAATAATTTTTCTTTGAATAAATCTTGTGCCAAACTTTAAGTTTGGTATTCTCCTGTTAACTTTTCTTTAGTTTTCAAAAATTTTATTTTGGTTTTCTAAAAATTTTAAGTTTGGTGTTCTTTCTTCATGTTCTTGTGTTCTTGTGAGTCTTCAAAGTGTTCTTGAGTCTTCCTTGTGTTTTTATCTTAAAATTTTTAAGTTTGGTGTTCCTTGGAGTTTTTCCTCCAAAATTTTCGAAAACAAGGAGCATTAGATCTAAAAATTTTAAGTTGTGTGCCTTTTGTATGTTTTTCTTTTTCATCATAAAATTCAAAAATAAAAAAATATCTTCTCTAACTATTTTTGAGCAAAATATTTCGAAATTTTTCAAAAAAATTCAGATTTTTATTTTAAAATTTCTATTTTATCTTATCTTAGTTTTAAAAATTTCAAAATTCAAATTTTTTTCAAAAAAATCATATCTTTTTCAAAATTTTATTTTATCTTATTTCAAATTTCAAAATTTAAGATTCAAAATCTAATTTTCAAAATTTAAATCTTTTTCAAATCCTTATCTTATATTGTTGACTTTTTCGAAAATTCAAAAATTCAATTTTCAAATTTCAACTTTCAAATTTCAAATTTCAAATTTCAAATTTCAAATTTCAAATTTCAAATTTCAAATTTCAAAACTTTTTAATTTAAATTCCTTATCTTCTCTTACCTAGCTTATCTTATCTTTTCTAATCTCAAATCTTAAAATCAAATCTTTTTCATATCTTTTCTTTTTTTTATTTTATTTTATTTTCTTACAAGTATCTTTAATTTTAAGACATATCTTTTTCAAAACATCCTAACCAATTTATCTCTCTTCATTTTTTTCGAAAATCCTCACCCACATCTTTTTCAAATTTTTTTAATTAATTAATTTAGTTTTCAATTTTCTTTTATTTCTTTTTCTTCTAATTTTCGAAATTATAGTCAATTTTTCATTTATTTTATTTTATTCTATTTTAATTTCGGTTTTCAAAAAAATTTAAAAATATATTTTCTTTGCAATTCATATCAATTCTATTTTATCCATCATGGATCTAAGTGGAAATGAACAGTCTAGAAGGACTCTGGGGTCATATGGTAATCCCACTACTGCTGCATATGGGAGTAGTATCTGTATACCCTCCATCAAAGCAGGCAGTTTTGAGCTAAATCCTTAGCTCATTGTCATGGTGCAGCAAAACTGCCAGTATTCTGGTCTTTCAGAGGAAGAACCTACTGAGTTTCTAGCACAATTCTTGCAAATTGCTGACACAGTACGTGACAAGGAGGTAGATCAGGATGTATACAGGCTATTACTTTTTCCGTTTGCTATAAAAGATCAAGCTAAAAGGTGGTTAAATAACCAACCCACAGCAAGCATAAGAACATGGAAACAATTATCAGACAAATTCCTAAATCAATATTTTCCTCCAAAAAGGATGACACAGCTAAGGTTGGACATCCAAGACTTTAAACAAGAGGATGATGAATCCCTTTATAATGCCTGGGAGAGATACAAAGGGATGCTAAGAAAATGCCCTTCTGAAATATTTTCATAATGGGTGCAATTAGACATCTTCTACTATGGGCTTACAGAAAGAACTCAGGTATCTCTAGACCACTCAGCTGGTGGATCTCTACACATGAGAAAAATTATTGAAGAGGCTCAAGAGCTTATTGATATAGTTGCTAGAAATCAGCATCTGTACATAAGTAGTGGGTCCTCCATAAAAGAAGAAGCCAAAGCAGTATCTACTGAACTTGGTCCTCCAGAACAAGTTGTTGAACTCAATCAACAATTGTGCTTTCTAACAAAACAGCTAGCAGAATTTAAGGAGATGCTACAAGACACTAAAAATGATAATAAAAATATGGAGGCACAATTGAATCAGACAAAACAGCAGTTATCAAATCAAATAACAGAAGAGTGCCAGGCAGTTTAATTAAGAAGTGGAAAAACATTAAATACCTCGCTTCAGAGCAGAGGAAGCCAGGGAAAGAACAACTGACAGAGGATGAGCAAAATATCATCCAAAATCCCTCTGAGGACAGTAAGAGCCCAGAGAGGAATGATTCTGGTGCTCAAATGCCAGAAAAGGATGGAGAGCTGGTGTTAAATGCCCAACCCATGCTCAGTTCTGGCGTTTAAATGCCAAGAACAGGTAATGAGTTGGCGTCCAACGCCAATCCAGCTTCCACTCCTAGCATTCAAACGCCAGTGAGGGATCAGACACACACAAGAGCTGATAATAACCCCTCTAAAAAGGCTTCTCCAACCATCTCTGTAGGAAATAAACCTGCAGCAACCAAGGTTGAAGAATACAAAGCCAAAATGCCTTATTCTCAAAAACTCCGCCAAAAGGAGCAGGATAGGCAATTTGTCCGCTTTGCAGACTATCTCAGGACTCTTGAAATAAAGATTCCGTTTGCAGAGGCACTTGAGCAAATACCTTCTTATGCCAAGTTCATGAAAGAGATCTTGAGTCATAAGAAAGATTGGAGAGAAACTGAAAGAGTTCTCCTCACTGAAGAATGCAGTGCAGTCATTCTGAAAAGCTTCCCAGAAAAGCTTAAAGATCCCGGGAGCTTCATGATACCATGCACATTAGAGTGTAATTGCACCAAGACAGCTTTGTGTGATCTTGGGGCAAGTATCAATCTAATACCTACATCTACTATTAGAAAGCTTGGTTAAACTGAAGAAGTCAAACCAACCTGGATATGTCTCCAACTTGCTGATGGCTCCATTAAATACCCATCAGGCGTGATTGAAGACATGATTGTCAGGGTTGGGCCATTCGCCTTCCCCACTGACTTTGTAATGCTGGAAATGGAGGAGCATAAGAGTGCTACTCTCATTCTAGGAAGACCTTTCCTAGCAACTGGACGAACTCTCATTGATGTCCAAAAGGGGGAAGTAACCCTGAGAGTCAATGAGGATGAGTTTAAGTTGAATGCTCTCAAGGCCATGCAGCATCCAGACACACCAAAAGACTTCATGAAAGTTGATCTTATTGACTCTTTGGTAGAGGAGATCAACATGGCTGAGAGTCTCGAATCAGAGCTGGAAGACATCTTTAAAGATGTTCAGCCTGATCTGGAGGATTTAGAGGAATTGAAAGAGCCTCTGAAACTTCTTCAGAAAGAGGAAAAACCTCCTAAACCCGAGCTAAAACCATTACCACCATCCCTGAAATATGCATTTCTGGGAGAAGGTGACACTTTTCCGGTGATCATAAGCTCTGCTTTAAATCTACAGGAAGAGGAAGCACTACTTCAAGTGCTAAGGACACACAAGACAGCTCTTGGGTGGTCCATAAGTGACCTTAAGGGCATAAGCCCAGCTAGATGCATGCACAAGATCCTATTGGAGGATGATGCTAAGCCAGTGGTTCAACCACAGAGGCGGCTAAATCTAGTCATGAAGGAGGTGGTGCAGAAAGAGGTCACCAAGTTACTGGAGGCTGGGATTATTTATCCCATTTCTGACAGCCCCTGGGTGAGCCCTGTCCAAGTTGTCCCCAAAAAGGGAGGCATGACAGTGGTTCATAATGAAAAAAATGAACTGGTTCCTACAAGAACAGTTACAGGGTGGCGCATGTGTATTGACAACAGAAGGCTCAATACAGCCACCAGAAAGGATCATTTTCTTTTACCATTCATAGACCAGATGCTAGAAAGACTAGCAGGTCATGATTATTACTGCTTTTTGGATGGCTATTCAGGCTACAACCAAATTGCAGTAGATCCCCAGGATCAAGAGAAAACAGCATTCACATGTCCATCTGGAGTGTTTGCTTACAGAAGGATGCCATTTGGGCTGTGTAATGCACCTGCAACCTTTCAGAGATGCATGCTCTCTATTTTCTTTGATATGTTGGAAAAATTTTTGGAAGTCTTCATGGATGACTTCTCAGTATATGGAGACTCATTCAGCTCCTGTCTTGATCACCTGACACTAGTTCTGAAAAGATGCTAAGAGACTAACCTGGTTTTAAACTGGGAAAAATGTCACTTTATGGTGACTGAAGGGATTGTCCTTGGGCATAAAATTTCAAACAAGGGAATAGAGGTGGATCAAGCTAAAGTGGAAGTAATTGAAAAATTACCACCACCTGCCAATGTTAAGGCAATCAGAAGCTTTTTGGGGCATGCAGGATTCTATAGGAGGTTTATAAAGGATTTTTCAAAAATCACAAAACCTCTGAGCAATCTGCTAGCTGCTGACACGCCATTTGTGTTTGACACAGAGTGTCTGCAGGCGTGTGAAACTCTGAAATCTAAGCTAGTCACAGCACCAGTTATTTCTGCACCAGACTGGACATTTCCATTTGAACTAATTAATGTGTGATGCCAGTGACCATGCCATTGGTGCAGTACTGGGACAGAGGCATAACAAGCTTCTGCATGTCATTTATTATGCTAGCCGCGTTTTAAATGATGCCCAGAAAAATTACATAACCACAGAAAAAGAATTCCTTGCAGTGGTTTATGCCATTGACAAGTTTAGATCATACTTAGTAGGATCAAAAGTGATTGTGTATACTGACCATGCTGCTCTTAAATATCTACTCACAAAGCAGGATTCAAAACCCAGGCTTATAAGATGGGTGTTGCTTCTGCAAAAGTTTGATATAGAAATAAGAGACAGAAAAGGGACAGAGAACCAAGTGGCTGATCATCTGTCCCAGATAGAGCCAGTCGAAGGGACGTCCTTCCCCTCGATTAAGATCTCTGAAACCTTTCTGGATGAGCAACTGTTTGCCATCCATGAAACACCATCGTTTGCAGACATTGCAAACTATAAAGCTGCAAGGTTCATACCTAAGGAGTACAGCAAGCAACAAAAGAAAAAATTAATTACTGATGCAAAGTACTACCTATGGGATGAACCATATCTCTTTAAGAGATGTGCAGATGGAATAATCCGTAGGTGTGTGCCTAGAGAAGAAGCACAGAAGATCCTATGGCATTGTCATGGATCACAATATGGAGGATATTTTGGAGGTGAGCGAAGAGCCATAAAAGTCTTCCAACGTGGCTTCTACTAGCCCACTCTCTATAAAGACTCCCGAGAGTTTGTGGGCAACTGTGACAGCTGCCAGAGAGCTGGTAATCTACCTCACTGTTACGCCATGCCTCAGCAATGAATCTTAGAGATTGAGTTGTTTGACGTATGGGGTATTGACTTCATGGGGCCTTTCCCACCATCATACTCAAACACTTATATTATGGTGGCAATCGACTATGTATCCAAATGGGTAGAGGCCATTGCCACACCCACTAATGATACTAAGACAGTGCTGAAGTTCCTCTATAAACATATCTTCAGCAGGTTTGGTGTCCCTAGAGCACCTAATTAGTGATGGGGGCACTCACTTCTACAACAAACAGCTTTACTCTGCTATGTTTCGGTATGGAATTAGTCACAAGGTGGCAACTCCGTATCATCCACAGACAAATGGGTAAGCTGAAGTCTCTAATAGAGAAATAAAAAGAATCCTGGAACGGACTATAAGTACCCGTTGAAAGGATTGGGCGAGAAGCTTGGATGATGCTCTGTGGGCTTACAGAACAGCATTCAAGACTCCTATAAGGACCTCTCCATACCAGCTTGTGTATGGTAAGGCCTGTCATCTGCCTGTGGAACTGAAGCATAAGGCCTACTGGGCAACCAGATTCCTAAACTTTGATGCCAAATTAGCTGGAGAAAAAAGATTGCTCCAGCTGAATGAGCTAGAGGAATTCAGACTCACTGCTTTCGAAAATGCCAAGCTTTACAAAGAGAAAGCAAAAAGGTGGCATGACAGAAAGCTGTCATCTAGAGTCTTTGAACCAGGACAGAAAGTTCTATTGTTTAACTCTAGGCTCAGGCTATTCCCTGGGAAACTAAAATCCCGGTGGAGGGGACCATATGTGATTACAAGTGTGTCATCATATGGCTATGTAGAGCTTCAAGACATTGATTCTGATAAGAAGTTCATTGTTAATGGACAGAGAATCAAGCATTATCTTGAAAGCAATATTGAGCAAGAGTGCTCAAGGCTGAGGCTAGATTAAAAGCTCAGCAAGGTCCAGCTAAAGACAATAAAGAAGCACTTATTGGGAGGCAACCCAATTTTTCCTTATCTATGTTAATTTTCTGTTTTCCATTTTTATTTTATGTTTTCTTTAGGATGATGATCATGTGGAGTCACAAAAATCAAAGCAAAGTCAAAAATAGCATTAAAACAACTCACCCTAAAGAAAGAGCTTACTGGCGTTTAACGCCAGTAAGAAGCATCAAACTGGCGTTTAAACGCCAGAAACAAGCACCAAGTTGGCGTTCAACGCCAATAAAGGGGAAAAGCTAGCATTTAACGCCAAAAACAAGCAGCAGTCTAGCGTTAAACACCAAGATTGCACACTAAGGGCGTTTTGCATGCCTCAATGGAGCAGGGATGCTAAGTCCTTGACCCCTCAGAATCTGTGGACCCTACAAGATCCCCACCTACCTCACCATTCCAATTCAAACCATTCCCCTCCATACCCACCCATTCACACTTCTCCTTCTACTCCCTTCTATCTTCTTTTGCTCGAGGACGAGCAAACCTTTTAAGTTTGGTGTGGAAAAAAGTGTTGCTTTTTGTTTTTCCATAACCATTTATGGCACCTAAGGCCGTAGAAACCTCTAGAAAGAGGAAAATTAAGGCAGTTGCTTCCACCCCCGAGTCATGAGAGATGTAGAGTTTCATCTCAAAGGTCCATAGTTCAGTGGTAGAGCATTTGACTGCAGATCAAAGAGCTATGAGGGAGGAGTAACAAAGACAAGGAAAAGACATAGAGGAGCTCAAGAGCACCATTGGTTCTTCAAGAAGAGGAAGACGCCACCCTCACTAAGGTGGACTTGTTCCTTAATCTCCTTGTTCTTATTCCTCTGTTTTTCGTTTACTATGCTTTATGTTTATTTATGTTTGGGTCTTATTACATGATCACTAGTATCTAAGTGTCTATGTCTTAAAGATATGAATGTCCTATGAATCCATCACCTTTCTTAAATGAAAAATGTTTTCTGAAAAAGAAAAAGAAGTACATGAATTTTGAATTTTAAAATAGTTTAATTATTTTGATGTGGTGGCAATACTTTTTGTTTTCTGAATGAATGCTTCAACAGTGCATATGTCTTTTGAATTTGTTGTTTATGAATGTTAAAATTGTTGGCTCTTGAAAGAATGATGAAAAAGCAAAAATATTATTTGATAATCTGAAAAATCATAAAAATGATTCTTGAAGCAAGAAAAAGCTGTGAAGAACAAAGCTTGAAAAAAAATGCAAAAAAAAAATGCAAAAAAAAAGAGAGCAAGAAAAAGAAAAAGCAAGCAGAAAAAGCCAAAAGCTCTTTAAACCAAAAGGCAAGAGCAAAAAGCCAATAGCCCTTACAACCAAAAGGCAAGGGTAATAAAAAGGATCCAAGGCTTTGAGCATCAGTGGATAGGAGGGCCTAAAGGAATAAAATCCTGGCCTAAGCGGCGAAACCAAGCTGTCCCTAACCATGTGCTTGTGGCGTGAAGGTGTCAAGTGAAAACTTGAGACTGAGCGGTTAAAGTCGAGGTCCAAAGCAAACACAGAGTGTGCTTAAGAACCCTGGACACCTCTAATTGGGGACTTTAGCAAAGCTGAGTCACAATCTGAAAAGGTTCACCCAGTTATGTGTCTGTGGCATGTATGTATCCGGTGGTAATACTGGAAAACAGAGTGCTTAGGGCCACGGGCCAAGACTCATAATGTAGCTGTATTCAAGAATCAACATACTGAACTAGGAGAATCAATAACACTATCTGAATTCTGAGTTCCTATAGATGCCAATCATTCTGAACTTCAAAGGATAAAGTGAGATGCCAAAACTGTTCAGAAGCAAAAAGCTAATAGCCCCGCTCATCTAATTAAGACTGATCTTCATAGATGTTTTTGGAATTCATTGTATATTCTCTTCTTTTTATCCTACTTTGTTTTTAGTTGCTTGGGGACAAGCAACAGTTTAAGTTTGGTGTTGTGATGAGCGGATATTTTATACGCTTTTTGGGGTTAATTTCATGTAGTTTTTAGTATGTTTTAGTTAGTTTTTAGTATATTTTTATTAGTTTTTAGGTGAAATTCATATTTCTAGACTTTACTATGAGTTTGTATGTTTTTCTGTGATTTCAGATATTTTCTGGCTGAAATTGAGGGAGCTGATCCAAAATCTGATTCAGGCTGAAAAAGGACTGCAGATGCTGTTGGATTCTGACCTCCCTGCACTCGAAATAGATTTCCTGGAGCTACAGGAGTTCAAATGGTGCGCTCTCAATTGCTTTGAAGAGTAGACATCCAGGGCTTTCCATCAATATATAATAGTCTATACTTTGCTCAAGGATAAACGACGTAAACTGGCATTCAACGTCAGTTCTATGTTGCATTATAGCGTTAAACGCCAGAAACAGGTTACAAGTTGGAGTTAAACGCCCAAAACAAGTTACAACCTGGCGTTTAACTCCAGAAACAGCCTAGGCACGTGTAAAGCTCAAGTCTCAGCCCCAGCACACACCAAGTGGGCCCCAGAAGTGGATTTCTGCACTATCTATCATAGCTTATTCATTTTCTGTAAACCTAAGTTACTAGTTTAGTATTTAAACAACTTTTAGAGATTTATTTTGTACCTCATGAAATTTTAGATCTGAACTTTGTATTTTTTGACGGTATGAGTCTCTAAAACTCCATTATTGGAGGTGAGGAGCTCTGCTGTGTCTCGATGAATTAATGCAATTATTTCTGTTTTCTATTCAAACACGCTTGTTTCTATCTAAGATGTTCATTCGCACTTCAATATGATGGATGTGATGATCTGTGACATTCATCACCATTCTCAACCTATGAACGCGTGACTGACAACCACCTCCATTCTACCTTCGATTGAAGGAATATCTCTTGGATTCCTTAATCAGAATCTTTGTGGTATAAGCTAGAATCCATTGGCAGCATTCTTGAGAATCCGGAAAGTCTAAACCTTGTCTGTGGTATTCCGAGTAGGATTCAAGGATTGAATGACTGTGACGAGCTTTAAACTCACGAATGTTGGGCGTAGTGACAGACGCAAAAGGATCAATGGATCCTATTCCGACATGATCGAGAACCGACAGATGATTAGCCGTGCGGTGACAGCGCACCTGGACCATTTTCACATTTTCAACGGATGATAGCCATTGACAAGTGCGGTGACAGCGCACCTGGACCATTTTCACTGAGAGGACGGATGGTAGCCATTGACAACAGTGATCCACCAACACACAGCTTGCCATAGGAGGAACCTTGCGTGCGTGAAGAAGAAGACAGGGGGAAAGCAGAGATTCAGAAGACAAAGCATCTCCAAAACTCCAACATATTCTCCATTACTGCATAACAAGTATTCAATTCATGCTCTTTTATTTTTCGCAATCCAAACTGATAATTATAATTGATATCCTGACTAAGAATTACAAGATAACCATAGATTGCTTTAAGCGAACAATCTCTGTGGGATTCGACCCTTACTCACGTAAGGTATTACTTGGACGACCCAGTGCACTTGCTGGTTAGTGGTATGGGTTCCCTGCCTCAAACATCCAGGCGGAATATGAAGCGTTACTAGCTGGTTTGAAGCTGGCTAATGAGGTTAGAGCTCAAAAACTCAACATCTTCAGCAATTCCCAAGTAGTTACCTCACAAATAACAGGGAGCTACCAAGCCAAATATCCCACCATGAAAAAGTTTTTGGATAAAACCAAGGAACAGCTCGGACAACTCGGGGAATATAACATCTGCCACATACCCCGCAAACAAAATGCCTGAGCTGATACACTCTCAAAACTAGACAGCACCAAACCAGGGGGCAATAATAGAAGCCTCATTCAGGAAATGCTACAGAACCCGTCAATCTCGGAAGAGGAAAATGTCCTAGCCATAACAAGTCAGGATCAAGGATGGATGACCCCCATAATTAATTACCTCAAACAGAAACACTCCCCACAGATGAAAAGGAGGCAAAGAGGTTAAAACGGGAGGCTCAGTACTACACTATCATAAACAACACCCTATACAAAAGAGGGATTTCAATACCACTATTAAAATGTGTGCCGACCTCCAACAAAAGGGAAGTTTTAGAGGAAGTACACAGTAGCATTTGTGGTAATCATCTCGGAGCACAAGCTCTCACCAAAAAAGTACTTTGGGCGGAATTTTATTGGCCAACTCTATAAAAGGAAGCTACAGTGTTTGTAAGGACATGCCCACCATGCCAGAAACATGCCAACTTTCACATCGCCCCGCCAGAAGAGCTCATCAGCATAACTTCGCCTTGGCCATTTGCAAAATGGGGACTCGATCTTCTTGGACCTTTCCCCTAGGGATCAGAACAAGTCAAATTCCTCATAGTAGGGGTAGACTATTTCACAAAGTGGATCGAGGCAGAGCCCCTAGCCAACGCCACTGCTCAAAGAAGCCAAAAATTCCTATATAGGAACGTTGTCACAAGGTTCGGGGTTCCATAGTCCATCACCACAGACAATGGCACTCAATTCACAGATACAGGCTTCAGAAAATTAGTAGCCGACTTCACCTCCGTCGAACATCTTCAAGCCAATGGACAGGCCGAAACTGCCAACAAAGTCATATTGGTTGGGTTAAAATGGAGATTACAAGACGCAAAGGAAGCTTGGGCTGAAGAGCTTCCACAAGTCCTATGGGAATATCGAACGACGCCACATTCCACCACAAAGGAATCACCCTTCCGATTAGCATATGGAACGGAAGCAATGATCCTAGTAGAGATCGAGGAAGGGTCGCCTAGAGTCGTTCATTACAATGAGGAAGCCAACTCCCAACTTCAAAGGGAAGAGCTCGACCTACTTCCTGAAATCCAAGAAAGAGCTCAGATCAACGAAGAAGCACTAAAACATCGAATGGCTTCCAGATATAATCGAAAGGTAGTGCCAAGAGGTTTCACTGAGAATGATCTCATCCTAATCCGAAATGATATTGGAACAACTCGACCCGGAGAAGGAAAGCTGGCAGCAAACTAGAAAGGACCCTACCGAGTCATAGAAGTACTTGGGAAGGGCTACTACAGACTGTCCGAACTCGATTGACGAGAGCTTCCCAGATCATGGCACGCCTACAACCTAAGAAGGTACTATAGCTAGAGAAGGTAAAAGATCTCATCATAGGATGCACTCTTTTTCCTGAAAAGGTTTTTTAATGAGGCACCAAGTTGAGATTCAGAAATTATCTGACTTAAAGGGATGAAAAACTCCCGCATTTATATATTTGCACTTTCTATTGAATAAAATATATTTTAGATATTCTACAAATTCTCAAGACGCATTAATCTAAAGCATTCATCGTCCGATTATAAAGCAACAGATCGGCAGAAAGTGAAAAACAGATTCACTACACGATCACGATAAAGACCAATAGAGATGAAAAGGCGATTCATCTAAAGGTCGACCAAACAAAGATAGAAACCACATTCTACAAATCAGCAAAGATGAACACAGAATAATGCAAGAAGTTATCGAAAGTGATCCGGAAAAAGAACCTGACGAGGTCTTATGGATTGCTAAATAATAACTTAAAGATTGACCGACGTTAAGAAGTTGGACCAAGTCAACCCAAGTTATCAGCAAATCCCTGGAAAGAGGTCTGGCCAACCCTATAAAAGAGGAATTGCTATAACTTAGAAGAGATCGACATAAAGAAGTCGGTCTCCTACGAAAAGCAAGTTATAAAAGTAATCCCTAAAAGAGATACAAAAATAACTTGGAAAAGGACGACGCAAAGAAGTCGGTCTCCCACAAACAAGTTATAAAAGTAGTCCCTGAAAGAGACCTGACAAAGGTCCAAAAAAGAGGACTACAAAAATAACTGGAAAGAGGGCTAACGTAAAGAAATCGGTTATGGATTGCTAGAAATGAATACAAGTAAGAGCCAGAAAAGAGAAATACAAGTTGGACCCACACATCCACGACCTCAAAGGATCCAAGCTATAAGGAATAAGCACAAAGCAATCCAAAGAGGCCAAACAGCAAGGCTCCAGCATTCTCAAAACCCAGAAAGGTGCCAAGACAACTGCAAACAAGCATGATATAAAATATAATATTATAAACAAGCTTCAGGATCAGGCCCAAAGCTTGAAAGCTACTTGTTGTTTTTTTAAAATAAAAAGTTGCTAAACAAGCAACCAGAAGGAGTATCAACAATCAGCAAAATATTTAAATTACAAAATAAAAAGTTTAAAAGCCCACAAGTCGGGCTATCTACACAAACATCCAAGAAAAATCAGCTAAGATCGGGAGCCTTCTCAGCAGCATCAGTACGGGGAGAAGGAGGGCGAGTCTGAATAGGCACAGCATCCACGGTACCATCATCCCGATTTAAGATCTGACAGTCCGGATTAGAAACGGAATGACCAACCTCAATCAGAGGAACTGTAGAAGTTGACACCTTGGCAGAAGGCACAGGGGGAGGATCGACATCGTCATCATCCTGGTCATCAGGGACAATCTTACCATCCCTCACAACATTGTCCAGGCTAAAAAGAGTAAGGTCGGCCTCGGGAGAAATAATTTGAACCTGCTCCTTCAGATTCTCGTAAGCAGCATTCACACTGCCAACGAGATGCCCCTGGAGCTCGGAGTAATCAGCTCGGGCGTTCTCCAACTCCTCCTTCAAACGCATTCCCTCCCGATAGGATGTGACGTAGCTGTCTTTATGCCTCAATGTCGTGTCCTCGGCCAACCACACAGAAGCCTCCAGAGCAAGGGAACTCGCCTTTTCATTGTTCAGATCCTTCTCCAGCTTGGCCACCTTCGCCTCAAGCTCCTCCTTCAAGCCCTTCATCCGATCGAACTGCTGTTTTGCCTCCTCCATAAAAGATTTAGTGGCATGGAGAGGAATATTTTGAGCAGTTCGGTACAGGGCAGCTCCCATATGTGCCATTTTTACACTACTCCGAGTTATAAAATCAAAATGACAAAGGAGTGATACATCATCCATAGGGAGGACACCGTATGGGCCGATCTGCTGATCTACAAACTCGACCGCGTCAAAATCAGGGGCATCAAGGTTGAAAGGCTCAATTGTTTTTTGTTTATTGTTGGGAGGAGCACCAGAAGTAGCGGCAGAAGTCTGTGGAGGGTCAGCCAGACGAACTCGAGGAGTAGGGATCACCTTCCTCGGCCCAAAAGAACTCGGCACGGGCGGCTTCACCGGAACTTGAGAAGATCCCTCTCCCGCCACCTTGGCCGAGATATTTTGAGCAGCTGCAGCCTTCTTTGCCTTTTGTAGGCCTTCATGGAATCATTGTTCTTTGACATTTCTGAAACAACAGAATCAACCACAATAATGGGTTACAATCACAAAAAGGGGAAGCAAAATTAAGAAACAAGCACAGAAATAAGTCAGATAGTACCCAAAATAGTTCGAACCAAAGATGGATCACTCAAAAATCTTTTTTTATCAAGATGGGGTGGTTCCCCCCATAAATCTTCAAGAACAATTACAAAAGCCCACTCAACCTCGTCAAGCATCTCCCATGTATAGCGAGACACTCTCACATTCTTTTGCCATTCTAGAAGAAAGGCAGGCTCATAATTTTCATCAAGAAAAAAAAGGGGCGGGCCCCCTCAACAGCACGGACTCGGAAGAAATAATTCTTAAAATCTTTAAAAGACTCATCGTACATGGCAAAAACTTTATGCCCCTGGCCGACCTGAAGGAAACCCAGGAAGCTTTCTTTTTGGAAGAACCTCCAGGCTTGGCAGAAACAAAAAGATAGAGAAAAAGAGTTTGAGAAGGCGTTACGCCTAACTCTTGGCAAAGCAGCTGAAATATCTTGATAAAACCCCAAGAATTTGGATGAAGCTGGGATGGGGAAATGTTACACAACCACAACAAATCGGTCTCGAAAGCAGTAAATGGAAAAGTAATGTCCAACTGGCTGAAGAAATATTTATAGGCATAGAAGAAAGGACGCTCCCCTCCGACCGAAGTAGGAAAACAAACCCTCTTGTCAGAGTCAGGCGCTACAAGCTCATAATCCCTCTCCCGGGCACTACTACCACAAATCCTATGACGCTTCCTCAGCTTTACACAAAAATTCGCGTCCACCACAGAGACACACATCAAGACAAGGGAGTCTAGCCAATCAGACATCCCCTCAGGAACTTTAGAAGACATCTCTACAATGTTATTGCGAGAAGACATGAGGCCCACTAATCCTACAATAAGAAAAAAAAAGATTGGATTACTAAAAAACATCTCGGACGAGGGGCAAAACGACTCGACTAAAAGGAAAACCCCAAGACTCAAACCAAAGTCCTGGGGCATCCTTTGGAAGCAGTAACAAAGCAAGGTTTCAGGAAAAATCTACAGCTTACGTCCCGGCATCTCTCAAACAAGAAAAGAAGATTTCAGATAACAAACATTTCAGAAAGCCAAAACACAAAAAGTCATCAAAGCCACTATCTTGCAGTCCGTCAGCAAAAAGCATCGTCAACATCAAACATGCTAAGCGGAAATCGTCAAAGGCACAACTTTTTTTAGAATCAAACAAAAACCATCATCAAAAGCATAAACAGAAATGGAGATAACATGCAAAAGCCCTAAAAGCATCAAACAACAGGAAAGGCGAAAAGGTTCATGCAAAAAGGTGAAGAAACTTCCAGAACACACATTACAATAGCAATCAGGCACAGCAAAAGCAGAAAGATCCAAACTTTCTCCAAGCAAAATCAAAACTTTCTCGGAATCAGACAAGAAAATGACGAGGAAAAAAGAAAGGAGGAAAAACCAACCTGAATGAAGAAAGAAGCTTCAAAGGAGATTGAAAGATGGAATCACCCAAAATTGCCAAATGATGCTGCAACGCGAGAAAGGCAAAATACAGGCGAAAACAAAAGTGAGAAAGTGAAGGGAGAAGATACGAGGAAAGACGAAGAAGAGAAACCGTTTTTTGATCGTAAAATTCAAAAAGCCAAGAGAAACGGGCAATTAAAACTAATTAATGAAGGTATTTAAAGCCTCGCATATTCCCAAGGCCAAAACACTAAATAGAAAAGTGCGCACATTCAGAGGAAGCGAAAGAGGAAAACGTTCTACATTCAAAAATTCTACAAAAAGAAAGAAGTCGACAAATGCTCGAGTTCGGCTTCACCAGAGAAGGATCGAAGTCTAAAACCTGACCTCAAAAAGAAAGACCGAGCTCGAGCAGGGGCACTGATAAACCACTATTTTATGGTTTATATTGTGTTTAATTATGTGATTTTATCATGATCTTTGCCCACTTATTCATTAAATAAGCATGCATTTATAATTCCTTCCTAAAGTTATTGCATGATTGAAAACTTGCTTCCTAGAGACTTTTAATTATGTATTTTATTTCTCCTTTATTCCATTCGATGCTGTGATCTGTGTGTTAAGTGTTTCAGGCTTTATAGGGCATGAATGAGTTAGAGATTGGAAAGGAAGCTTGCAAAATTGAAGGAACACAAGAAATTGAGATGACCAGCGAGAAGCGACGCGGCCGCATGGATGACGTGGCCGCGCAAATTGGAAACTGCACAAGTGACGCGGAGGCATGGACAACGCGCCCGCGTGGCAAAGCGAAACGCCGAATGACGCGTTCGCCTGAACGACGCGTCCACGTGACATGCGCGATCTGCATAATCTGCAGAATCGCTGGGGCCGATTTCGGGCCTTATTTTGACCTAGTTTTCGGCCCAGAAAAGCAGACTAGAGCCAGAGAACATGCAGAAACCAAGAACAACATTCATTTCGCATAGTTTTAGTTTTCTAGATCTAGTTTTCCTCTCCTCTAGGTTTTCTCTCTACACATTCATAGTTTTTAGGATTTGTTATTTTCATTATTTTTGCATTGGGATATTGAGAAGAGTTATTGCCTCATCAAGACTTCGACATTCTAGTTCGTTCTCTTTACTTGTCTCTTACTCTCCCATGTTCCTTAATTTACTTAATTTTACTATTGGATTATTTTAGCATTTATTAATACAAGAATTACTTTTATTTTTAATTAATCTTTTGATCATTATTTATCATGTCTTTCTTTAATTCCCTTTCTTATGATATGAATTTTACATTTACAATGAGTGAGTAGTTCCCTAACTTGATGGGGAGTTGATTGAAAGGAACCCTTGAGTTGGGATGCTCAAGAGAAAGATTGTAATTGGGTTTATTGTTGGATTGCTCTCTAGTCACTAAAACCAATCCTCCCAAGAGCGGATTGGAACTTGTGGATAGAAACAACATTCCAACTTGTTTAACTTTCCCTTACTTAGTGAGGGACAACTAAACATAATAACCCTCAATTGTCAATTAATCTTGAGAGTACTCCAACAAGAATAGGGCTTCCAGCTAATCAACTCCCAGTCATGGCTTTTATTTAAATTTATATAAATTCTCTAATTTAATTTTCTGCCATTCAACTCAAACCTTTTTGAAAACATCTGATTAATAAAATAGCACACCTTTTTGCAACACGTTGGGAGACGACCAGGGATTCATACTCTCAGTATTTCAATTTTAATTTCCGTGACACCCTTCTAAATTGATAAGCGGAATTCTGGTTGGTTGAGAACTATACTTGCAACGCATATTTTATAATCATTCTTAACTCGCCAATTTCCGCCACCATCAATTTTTGGCGCCGTTACCGGGGAGTTGCAATAGAGTGCTAAAGTTATTGATTGGATTTTATTTATTTGCATTTTATTTTATTTTACTACTATGAGCTGCTTGTTTCTTTCGTTGGATGACGCGTTCGCTTCCTGACCCAAGCTTGCTAGTATTCGATCCTGAGATTGAAAGAACTATTTCACGAATAAGGCAAGCTCGGCATCGGTTAGTCCTCTCTGAGGGCAGATCTGAAACCCCCGTTCTACTGATTTGGTTGTTTTACGTGCAGGTAACATGGCAGCAGCTAGGAGAGTTACTATCTAGGAGGCTGGAGCCCCTGATTTTACAATGCAACCATTTCAAGCGCATCACCTAACAGTGGCTACAGACCTTGAAATAAAGACCGCACTGCTCAATTTGATGCCCATGTTTCATGGCTTACCTGCTCAAGAGCCTATCAAGCACCTAAGAGATTTTCAGGCAGCCTGTTCTACTATCAGACGTGATGGTGCAGATGAAACTTCAATTTTGCTGAAAGCTTTCCCATTTTCTCTTGAAGAAAAGGCAAGAGAGTGGTACTACACTCAACCAGCAGTAATTGTATCCAACTGGGATACACTGAGAAGAGAATTCTTGGAAAAGTTCTTTCCAGCTGAAGTTACTGATAAACTGAGGAAAGATATTTTCATGATTGTTCAGGATGAATCCGAGACGCTCTATGAGTACTGGGAGCGCTTTAATAATCTTCTGGAAGCTTGTCCCCACCATATGATTGACAAGATAGTGTTACTCGGTTACGTCACACAAGGCATGAGGCCCCAAGACAAGACCACATTGGAAAGTGCTAGCAATGGGTCTGTGAAAAAGTACAAGATCACTGATGAGGCATGGCAATTGATCAGTGACTTAGCTGAATCTACTAGGAATCACAAGTAGAAATAAGGCCGTGCAAAAGCCGTTGCAGAAGTATCCTCTAGCAGAGAGACTGCTGCTTTAACTCAGAGTATCTGTGAAATGACCAACTTGCTGAAGCAGATGCAATTGAATCAACAACAAGTTCAACAAGCTCAACCTTCTCCAGCACAGCAAAACCAACAGTTAGTCCCACAAAGAGTTTGCAGAATCTGTGCTGATTACAGCCATTATACTGACGAATGTCCACAGCTCCAGCAAGAAGACAACACCGTGGCAGCCACTCATAACTTCTATGACCGCCCCAACCAAGGGTACAATCAAGGTGGCAACTACAGCCATGGATAGCAGGACAATTCTAACCAGAATTGGAGGGACAACAACAACAGAGGAGGTAGAGATAATCTGGAATATCAGAGGTGGAATAATAACAACAACAGGCAGCAGAATCAGAATCAGCCTTACAGGGCACCTCACCTTAGGCAATCCCAAGGACCACAGAATACCCTACAGCAGAACTCTCAAATTACCTATCCTTCCTCATCTGCCAAAGATGACTTACTACAATTTATTGATCGGAGATAGCAGACCATGGAGAATAACATTAATGCCACTCTAAATGGTCTGAACGCTACTTTGCAGGCTCTTGTCTCCCAGATTGGTTCAATGAATAACTCCAATAATCAACCTTTGAGCTCCAGTGGAATTCCCTCTCATCCATTACCCAATCCCAAGGGTGGTATTAATGCCATCACCCAAAGGTCCGGAACCACACTGCAGGAGAGGAACCAGGAGGAGCCAAGCTCACCAGAACACGCCTCAGCTGAAGAGGTAGTGGAAATAGAATATGTTGAAGAGGAAGAGGACATACAGGACATGGCTGAAGAAGAAGAAGTGCAACCACAAGAGGAAGCATCAAAAGGCGCAGACACTGCAGAAGACACCACTCCTATTCCATTTCCACAACTTGCAAGGAAGCCCAAGAAGCAGCTGGAACCTTATCTAAAAATGATAGAGATATTCAAAAAGGTTGAGATAATTGTTCCTCTATTTGATGTTATTCAACAGGTACCTAAGTGTGCAAAGTTTCTAAAAGATTTATGTATACATAAAGACAAAATTAATGAATTAGAAACTATTCCTTTAGGAAGTTCCATATCTTTTTTAATGGAAGGTTTACCTAAAAAGTGTAGTGACCCAGATCCTTGTATGGTTAATTGTACTATTGGTGGTGTAGTATTTTCTGATTGCATGTGTGATTTAGGAGCATGTGTAAGTATAATGCCTTTGTCTATATATAATATTTTGAGGCTCCCTCCCTTAAAAAGGTCGACAGCTCGTTTTGTGTTAGCAGATAAAAGCATTATCACAGTGGCTGGAGTTGCTGAAGATGTATTAGTAGGCATTAAGGGGCTCACATTTTCCATTGATTTTTATATCCTGGAGATGCCCCAGAATGCCTCAGATAAGCCATCATCAATCCTACTCGGAAGACCATTCCTGAAGACCTCAAAGTTTAAATTAGATGCTTTTTCAGGAACATACTCTTTTGAAATAGATGGCCGAGTAGTGATCTTCAATCTGAATGGAGTTATGAAGCATCCTCCGGAGGATCATTCTATCCTCCAGTGTGACATTATAGATGAAACCGTGGCTGAAGTTCACAAAGAGGAATTTGAAGAGAAGCACACAGGACAAGGCCCAAGTGTGGGGACATTCTCAGAGGACAATGACAGTGCCTTACCACTGTTACCAGCTCTAGACAATCCAGAGCCTGAACATGATCAGAAGTTAGAATTAAAACCCCTTCCTCCACCACTCAAATATGCTTACCTTGAAGACGGGCAGAAGTTTCCGGTTATCATTGCAAGGGAACTCACTTCTCAACAGGAAGTGCAGCTACTTGGTGTGCTGAGGAGGCACAAGAAGGCAATTGGTTGGAGTTTGGCAGACATAGTAGGCATCAATCCTCAAGTCTGTAAGCATAGGATATTTTTAGAAGAGGGAGCAAGACCTGTCCGTCAACCCCAGAGAAGACTGAACCCCACTATCCTAGAGGTTGTCAAAAAGGAAGTGACCAGACTACTAGAGGCAGATATCATCTATCCCATCTCAGACAGTGAATGGGTAAGCCCAGTACAAGTGGTGCCAAAGAATTCTGGAGTCACTGCAGTGAAGAATGAGCATGGAGAGCTCCTGACAACCAGAGTTCAGAATGCCTGGAGGGTCTGCATTGACTATAGACGCCTCAACCAAGCAACCCGTAAGGATCACTATACTCTTCCATTCATTGATCAAATGCTGGATCGCCTGTCAGGTAAATCGCATTATTGTTTTTTAGATGGTTACACAGGTTATTTCCAGATTCATATAGCTCCTGAGGATCAGAAAAAGACCACTTTTACATGTCCTTTTGGGACTTATGCTTACAAGAGAATGCCCTTTGGCTTGTGCAATGCACCAGCTACTTTCCAAAGGTGCATGATGAGTCTTTTCTCTAATCTTATTGAGGACTGTATGGAGGCTTTTATGGATGATTTTATTGTATACGGCGATTCCTTTAGCCTTTGCTTAGATGGATTATCTAGAGTATTAGATAGATGTGTCAGTACAAACCTGGTATTAAATTTTGAAAAATGTCACTTTATGGTTAAACAAGGGATTGTACTAGGACATATTGTGTCTAACATTGGCATTTCTGTAGATCCAGCAAAGGTGGATGTTATTTCTAGTTTACCTTACCCCTCTTTTTTAAGGGAGGTCCGTTCTTTCCTTGGCCATGCAGGTTTTTACAGGAGGTTCATTAAGGACTTCAGTAAGGTAGCACTTCCCTTATCCATGCTACTGCAAAAAGATATTGAGTTCGAGTTCAGTGAAAATTGCAAACAAGCGTTTGATAAGCTGAAGACCACACTAACTCAAGCTCCAATTGTGAGAGGACCAGACTGGAGCCAACCATTTGAAATAATATGTGATGCTTCCAACCATGTTGTTCTTGATGTGATTTAGGAGGAAAAAGTGCTAAAGGACCACCTGAAAATCTAACTGAATTAGGAGCAGCAAAACAAGGTAGGGTATAACGAAATTAATCTTGATTATTTGTGTTTGAGTTGTGTGAATGTTGTATGATTTGGCTGTGCTAAAAATTAGTTGCATATATGATTGATTCTTGGTGAAAATTTGGTGAAATTTTGATGAAATTTTATGAAATTTAATAAGCTTTTAAGTTCATGTTCTTGGAGCAGCTGGAAAAATGAAACCCTAGGCCTAAATTGAGGTTCAATTTGTGTTAAAATTATGTGGAAAATATTGGGTTTTAGTGGCTGCTAATTTATTATGAATTTTGGTAAAAATCGGTTGCTGAAAAGACTAAAAAACGGGTAAAAACAAAGAAAGAATTTGAAGAATTTACGAAGAACACGAAGAACACTTTGAGTGTGATGAAGAACAATGAAAAACAGGCTTTAGATCCTTAAAAGGGCAAGGAAGTAAAAATTTTGGTGTTTGGGGGGTTATTTGGTAATTTCTGAAAGTTAGGGTGGTTGAAGTAGAAATATTAAAAGTTACGGGTGATAAAAAGTAAATTTTAAAGGTTAAAAGTAAAAGGTAAGGTAATTTTAGAAAAATTAATAATAAAATAATAAATAATAATAAAATATTAAATAATAATATTTAATTAAAAATAATATTTTAATAAAATAATGTGGAAAAGGCAGTTTTCTGTAAAAGCTTTAGAAAGACAACTTTAAGCGCAGAATCTCATATCTACCTTCATAAAACACTTAGGGAGTGGTAAGAACATATTAGTGAGGCAAAGATAAAAGAAAGATAAGAAGTTGAAGAAAAGATAAAAATTGAAGCAAAAGTCTGTAAAGTGTTAATGACAGAAAAATAAACAGAGACTAGCGAACGAACTAGGGCAACATAGTTAGTCCTTGAATTGCGAATAGGGTTAGGTATTATATGAAAAGTTAAACTGTTTCAGTATAGACTTAATGAACCTATACTTGAGATAGGCTAACTATTCATACCGAAATTTACATAAGCTTTAAATACATACGTTAAGCAGAGCAATCAGAGCAGAATAGAGAAACTCAGAAAACAGAGTAGCCAGAGTAAAGTAAAGAGATAAAGAGAAAAAAAGAGTAATATAGATACAGAGGAAAGAGTAATCAGAGAAGAGAAAAGAGATAAAGAGAACAGAGTAATTAAAGCATAGTAAAGGAATACAGAGAAAAGAGAAACCAGATCAGGGTAAGGAGATATTCGTATATATGTATTGGTCTCTTGATGCAACCCAGAGCTATATCTATATATATGTATATTAGTTGCTTAATGCAACCCAGAGCTTCTGTAGGTTCCTGCAATAAGCAGAGGCTGTCTCAAATGAGCAGCTATTATTATATGCACACTTATTTAGGAACGAAAAATCATATTCGGGAAATCGGGATTACTCATGACCAGATAAATGTCGGGATTGCGGGCAGCCAACCGACACATGAGCTCATGGCCTGTACTAGGGCTAGACATGCATTATTCTTGTCTACGCATCATTCTCTGTTGCATTCCTTCTTGTGTGTGATCTATTTCTTTATGTTTGTTTGTTTGAGTGCTATGTCTGTGCTTTATTTTTTTTTTGTATTCTTCTATTTATGTTCTGTTGTCTGTTTCTCTATCTATTTTTAACTTTTGTTTACTACTTTACTATATCCTATTGTTCATCTGCTAATCGAAATGGAATAAATAAACATAACTAATAACCCCGACCCTACTAAGAACTCCCCAGTTCTTACCCCTTCTCTCTCTTCCTCCCCTTTAGATGGAGACGGGCGTGATCTTCTATGAGTTCAAGGACCTTTACGTCTACGAGGATCTGGTACATCACAGTTACTTCATTATGGGTTTGGAGCCTCGTATTAGACGATATGGGTTACCTAATCGAGCTTTTCAACATCCTCTGTCTAGCCCGCATTTTGACCCCGATGCTCCTTACGACTTTCCCTTATCTTGGTTACATCCTGACGCACCTGTACACCTTTTTCCTGGTGATCTCGAGCACCCTATACTAGCTCAACCTTTGAATGAGGTGGAACCTGAGCCTATCATTCCTGATGAGCCTGAGTTAGCTGGTGACTCCGTACCTGTGATACCACCAGAGTGGGATTTTCCCCTGAGCCAATCCCCGACTTTCCACAGCCTGAAGAGCCGGCACTACCAGGCAACGGGGTAGCTCTTATATATGCGAATGGACCTCTACTTATGAATGGTTTTGTACATAGTGATAGTAGTGCTTCTGGTGATTCTGAGGGTATTGTTGTAGCTACGGATGACGAGGAGGAGGAGGATCCTGAGATAGAGATAGAGCAGGATGAGGAGATGGGCAAGCCTCACGACGATCTTCTGAATGGCCACATGTAGATATAGTTTGACAGCCGTAGGGGTATTCTTTTGATGACACTCTAGTTTGACATTATTTATTAGTTAGTCTCTCACTTGTGTTAGTACACCCGAGAGCTAGGAGCTATATAGTGGTTAGGCTAGCCTGGGCACCAGTTTAGCAGCTTTTTGTATAGGCCAGGCCCTGGGAGTGTCATCAAATTGGCAACGTTCTAACAAGGCACAGGCTCATATATTAAATAATAGATAATAGTTAGGAAGGACAAGTTAGTAACACTTAGCTTCTTGTATGACCATGGCATACTGGGAGTTGGGTCGTTACAAAAGACATGGTTTTATTCGCTACCGGATGAAATTGTGACTAATTGGGATTTCTTGAGAAGAGAATTTCTAGATAAATTCTTCTCACCAGAGAAGACCGACTACATGCGGAAGGAGATTTCGGGCATAATGCAAAGAGACCAAGAGAGTTTGTATGAGTATTGGTCTCGGTTCAAGAGGCTATTAGAATCTTGTCCGCACCATGGAATGAACACTCACTTGCTCATTAGCTACTTCACCAGAGGTCTTTGTGTGGAAGATAGAAGATTGCTCACCGCTTCTAGTGGTGGTTCCCTTTCAAAAATCAAGACGGAGGGAGAAGCATGGAATTTGATAAAGGATGTTGCCGAGGCTACACAACATACAAGGGTGAGAAGTAATCCTCTCAAGTGTGTGGTAGAACCATCCCCTTCCGAATCATGCCTAACCAAAGCACTTGGGGATATGACCACCATCCTTACACAAATACAAAAGGATAAAAAGGAATACTACTCCATCCAAGCCGTCCAAGCCCCACCTCCATTTGCCCAAATTGAAGGCCCTCCTAGGATTTGTGGTTTGTGCTCTAGCACCACACATTACACCAATCAATGCCATCAAATTCAAGAAGAACATGCTCTTATAGTGGCCAATGTGAATTACAACAACCGTCCACCCTATCCTTCTCAAGGCCAAAATAATTACCCTCAAGGTGGTAATCAACATCAAAGGTGGAGGGATAATTGAGAAACCACTATTTTATGGTTTATCTTGTGCTCAATTGAGTGGTTTTTATCTACTCTTTACCCACTTATTCATACTATTTGCATGGTTTTACATTTGCCTTCCTAATTATGTGCTTTTATTGAAAACATGCTTCTTTGATCTTATATTTGCTTATTATTAATCCTCTCTTATCACCATTAGATGCCTTGATATGTGTGTTAAGTGTTTTCAGATATTACAAGGCAGGAATGACTTAGAGGATGGAAAGGAAGCATGCAAAAGTGCAAGGAATACAAGAAGATGAAGAAGTTGCTAAGCTGTCCAGCCTGACCTCTTCGCATTCAAATGGCTATAACTTTAGCTACAGAGGTCCAAACGACGCGGTTCTAGTTGCGTTGGAAGGCTAACGTCCGGGGCTTCGATTTGATATATAATATGCTATGGTTCCCCTGACGCTAGGCAACGCGACCGCGTGATCCATGCAGCCACATCGCAGTGACGGAAATCAGCGTGTTTGAATTCTTCTCCAGCGATTTCTGGGCTGTTTTCGACCCAGTTCACGGCCCAGAAAACATAGATTAGAGGCTATAAAGTGGGGGATTGCATCCATTCATGAGGAAGCTCTCATATTCACAATTTTAGGAGTAGATGTAGTTTTTAGAGAGAGAGGTTCTCTCCTCTCTCTTAGGATTAGGATTTAGGACTTCTCTTAGTTTTAGGAGTGACTCTCAATCTCAGGTTCTTTATTTTTATTTAATTTATGAACTCTTCCATGTTACATATAATTTTCTTAATTAATGTTATTTGAGGTATTTCAATTCATGATTGCTTTCTTTTATTTACATGATTACTGCTTCCCATCTGAAGACATTTTTATTCCAGTAGATTTACTTTTCCCCTTTTGGTTTTGGTTAAGAAATCAGTAACTCAGGAGTTATCCAATTCAACAGCATATTTGTTAATTGTTATCTTGCCAATTGAATTGAACTTTAATAATCCCAATCTTTTCTTAGGAAATAAATAGGATTCGAAGATCAAACTAATTAATCCCTTGACTTTCCTTTACTTTAGTAAAGGTTCACTAAGTGGAATTAAGATTCAATTTTCATTATCATTGATAAGGATAACTTGGTCTGGACTTTCAATTTCTCTTACCTTGCCAAGAGTTTAGTTTACAGTTATTTATTTATTTTACTTGTCATTTAAATATATCTGTGCCCATTGCCCAAACTCAACATTCCCCAAAAATACACTTTTTCATAATCAATAATAAGAACACCTCCCTGCAATTCCTTGAGAAGACGACCCGAGGTTTAAATACTCGGTTATCAATTTCAAAAAGGGGTTTGTTACTTGTGACAACCAAAACGTTTGTACGAAGGGATTTCTCTCGGTTTAGAGACTATATCTACAACACGACTATTTTTTATGAAATTCTTTACTGGCAAAAATCCTAACGTCAAAATGGCGCCGTTGCCGGGAAATTGCAAACGTGTGCCTTATTATTGGTTATTGTAAATATTTTTTGATTTTTGCTTGTTTATTTGTTTTTATTTTTGCGTTTTCATAAATTAAGAGGTTATTGGTTTTTATTTAGTTATTAAAAAAATTTTTCAAAAATTTGTTCTTAGTGTTCATCTTGATCTTCAAGTTGTTTTTCACGTTCATCTTGACCTTCAAGCTGTTCTTAGTTGTTTCTTCGTTTTGATCTAAAAATTTGAAATTTGGTGTCATTTTATTGTTTTTCTCTTTCCTCATTAAATTCAAAAATATTTTTTATTAATTTTTTTCGAAAAAAAAAAATTTCAGATTTTTATTTTTAAAATTTTTATCTTATCTTATCTTATTTCAAAAATCAAATTTCAAAATTGAAATTTAAAAATTTTCGAAATTTAAATTTAAAAATTTTCAAATTTCAAAAATTCAAATTTCAAAATTTTAAATTTCAAATTTCAAGTTTGATTTTCG
>NC_029788.2:62636898-62637291 GCF_000816755.2 Arachis ipaensis
TTTAAATTTATTTCATTTTTAATTTTTATTTTGCTACTATGAACTCTCACCCCTTTGGCTATGAGTCTGGTTATAACTATGTTGCAGGAAGAAGAAATTACAGTGAGAACAGGCATCAAGGTTGGAATAATCAAAGATGGGAGGAGCCACAAGGATTTGATCAACCCTCATGGCAACAACCACCTCCAATGGACTATGAACAACCACCACCATATGCCTATGAACCCTTTCCTCAACATAACTTTGGACCACCACACTCACAAGCCCCTTTCCGCCATTCACCTCCATATGACCTTAACCCTCAACCACCATACCAACCACCTTATGAGCCATATGAACCATATATAGAACCACCCCAATTCCAACCCAATTACTCACAAGAACCACCACTTC
>NC_029788.2:62638073-62638869 GCF_000816755.2 Arachis ipaensis
CCACCACACTCACACACAAGCCCCCGCCATTCACCTCCATATGACCTTAACCCTCAACCACCATACCAACCACCTTATGAGCCATATGAACCATATATAGAACCACCCCAATTCCAACCCAATTACTCACAAGAACCACCACTTCAATATTCACCATCTTCATATTCATCAATCCAAGAGCACTATGATCCTATTTATGAAAACCGAGTGCATCAAGAGACAAAGGATCGTTTCAAGGAAATAGTGGATCGATTTCATGCAACCATTCGTCAATTGGAGCAAGCGATAAATCAATTAGCTGTCTGACGTTCGGACACTCAAGGAACCCCCATGGCTTCATGTGGACAATCTAATGAAGAACGTAATATGAAGGAGATACTAGAAACTCCAGTGAACAGTACGGAGCATGACTTTGTACTGGAACAAGTAGAGGAAGCCGGGATTATTAAAGAAGAAGAATTGGTTGAAGACTTAGGAGATGCTGAACCTCCATGGGAAAGTCAAAACATAGAGCCTCCTTCCAAGACGGTTGCAATTGATGTTGAGGAGGGTGTACAACCTCCAAGGCATATCACAGTTGAAGACTTGGAAGAGGTTGATCAAGTGATGGAGATTCAAGAAGAAGAAGCACGACCTCCCATGCCCTTGGAAAGCAATGAAGAGGAGATTGAATTGGAAGAAAGCTACCAATGAAGAGGTGGAAGAAAGCTACCAAGAGGAAGAGGTTGAAACTGAAGAAGCTTGCAAAGAGGTGGTAATTATCAGAGAAGAGCACAAGGAGCACAAGCTTGCAATT
>NC_029788.2:62640443-62666846 GCF_000816755.2 Arachis ipaensis
CCACCACACTCACACACAAGCCCCCGCCATTCACCTCCATATGACCTTAACCCTCAACCACCATACCAACCACCTTATGAGCCATATGAACCATATATAGAACCACCCCAATTCCAACCCAATTACTCACAAGAACCACCACTTCAATATTCACCATCTTCATATTCATCAATCCAAGAGCACTATGATCCTATTTATGAAAACCGAGTGCATCAAGAGACAAAGGATCGTTTCAAGGAAATAGTGGATCGATTTCATGCAACCATTCGTCAATTGGAGCAAGCGATAAATCAATTAGCTGTCTGACGTTCGGACACTCAAGGAACCCCCATGGCTTCATGTGGACAATCTAATGAAGAACGTAATATGAAGGAGATACTAGAAACTCCAGTGAACAGTACGGAGCATGACTTTGTACTGGAACAAGTAGAGGAAGCCGGGATTATTAAAGAAGAAGAATTGGTTGAAGACTTAGGAGATGCTGAACCTCCATGGGAAAGTCAAAACATAGAGCCTCCTTCCAAGACGGTTGCAATTGATGTTGAGGAGGGTGTACAACCTCCAAGGCATATCACAGTTGAAGACTTGGAAGAGGTTGATCAAGTGATGGAGATTCAAGAAGAAGAAGCACGACCTCCCATGCCCTTGGAAAGCAATGAAGAGGAGATTGAATTGGAAGAAAGCTACCAAGAGGAAGAGGTTGAAACTGAAGAAGCTTGCAAAGAGGTGGTAATTATCAGAGAAGAGCACAAGGGAGTGGAGCTTGCAATTTCATTAAAAATACCTCCTCCTATGTTGCCATCATCCTTCACAACATTCAAGTGGGTAAAATTCATATCCCTTAGCTTTCTAACCCCACTTGAATATGGACTACTGGAGACGGATGGTCAACTTAGAGCTCTTTGTGATATTAAGAGTAAGAGGAAGATGGCCAGTGGTAAGAATTGTCCTGCAAGGTTCATCATGGTTGGAAGCTTTAAGTTTAAACACAAAGGTTGGTGTAAAGCTCAACTGAATAGGTCTAGGAAGCTATTTGGTAGCTGCAGTGAGAATTCAAATTACTTATCACCCAGTTGGAAAAATACAGATCCCGATAAAGATGGGTGTAAAAGCAAGATTTGGGATCCTGGAATCTGCTCTGACATTTGTCACCCCGGGAGCCTAAGAATCTGTTTGAAGCTTCTTAAGGGCTTTACATGCCTAGTTTGGGACCCCGGAGGTGACTGGAGATACAAACATTGGTGGAGATTCCTGGATGAGTTCAAGCACAAGCCACCATAACAGGGAGCTCACCAAATGTCCAACTTAAGGACTTTAACTAAAAGTGCTAGGTGGGAGACAACCCACTATGGTATAATCATTCCTTTCTCAATTTTAATTCTATTTAGTTTTGTTTGTTTTTAAAATTTTATTTTATTTTATTATATTGAACCTGGAGTTTTGCATCACATTCATATTAACACTGTATTCTACATCTTTTCAGATTAAAAAAAAAAAAAAGCACGCACGTGACGCGGCAGCGTCGCTGACGCGTCTGCGTCACCAGTGCGTTAGGAGGAAAAGAAATTGAACAGAGTTATGCAGGAACAGGGCTGGAGGCGTGCGAATGGCACAATTTGATCCACGCGACCATGTCGCTGATGCGGCCGCGTCATTTGGAAAAATAGCTTCCCACGCGATCGCGTCACCCACGCGACTGCGTGACTTTGAGAAGTCGACGTAAATGGGTGTATGGCAGAAAGTTGAGCTGGAGTTGAGCTGGACTCGTGCTGGAAGCCCAAGCCTCACCACGCGAACGCGTGCACCACGTGTCCGCGTCGTTTTTAAAAAGATGGCCATTCACGCGATCGCATGCCCCACGCGATCGCGTCACCCAGATTTTTGGTAAAAGAGTTTCGAACAGAGAGTTGCGCGACCGCGAGGCTGCACTCGCGCCAATTGCACAAAACAGGTCACGCGATCGCGTGACCCACGCGTCCGCATCACCTGACCTTGTCACGCACCACGCGACCGCGTCACTCACGCATCCGCGTCACAAGCGGCGCACAGAATATCCAGATCAGCCAAGTTTCTTATCTTTTCTTCTCTAATCCTTATTTTTCTTATCTTTTCTTATTTCTCTCTTCTTCCTTTCTTATCTTCTTTCCCTTCTCATTCTTCTTATTTTTCTTTTTTATTTTATTTTAATTTATTTGCATACTTTCATTCATTGAATTATTTTCATTGGTGTTAGAAATTTATTTGGGTCATTATTTCTATATTTTACTTGTGGATTATTAGAGGAATTATTTGACAATTATATATATTTATTTTTAAAAGGTTGCTTGCATGTTCAATTTATTATTTTCATTAGATTATTTACCATGCATGCTATGTGTTTGTAAAAATGCCCGTATGGCATTGTGCACTGCTTTTCAGTATCTTTTATCCTACTACTCTGAATGCTTGCTTTTCACAAAACCCTTTTTCAAATCATATTCATTCAATATAATTGTCATTACAAACATGTTGTTAGTTTGAAAGACTTGGTAATCCAACTTGGACATTGAATGCTTGATCTATGCTACTCATGCCTTTGCCTGCATGCCAATAAACACCTTGCATTCAATTGTTATCATATGCACTAGCTATTTTTCATTGATGACTTTTCACATGTACTCATGAGCGTGTGTTAACGTCATTCTTCTTTATTGTGCATTGATTACCACCTTTTCCCACTCTCTTCCTTGCTCTAACCCTTAGCTTTAAAAGTCACTTTCTTTTTCCCTTTTCAGGATGGCCACCAAGAAGGGTAAAGAGAAAGCTACTCCCAAATCACCAGCAAGGAAAGGAACAAAAAGAGCCCCAGTTGAAGCAACCCGTCCACTTGTATATCTCAGCATGCACCGAGGACGGTGCAATCTTTAAGTGTGGGGAGGTTGATATCGATCTCCATGGGTTAGTTATTTCCTATTTCAACACCAATGTTAATTGTTCATTGTTGCATCTGCATATTTGATTGCATGTTTATTTAATTTTGTGCATTTAGTTACTACTTGGTTAAAGTAATAAAATTCTTTTTAGGACCCTATTTTTGAAAAATTTCACTAATTTAAAATGAAAATTTTTGTGTTAAACTTGTTTGAAGTTGTATTTGGAACATGGTTTTTGAGCCAAAGAACACACAACCTGTGAGACTTTGAGCTTATTTACATGGTTACATTATTTAACCATAAATTTTTATTCTTGTGTGTTTCCTTCCCTATGATTGTAATCTATATTTTGTTCCAATCTATATGTCCATTATTTAGTGTACTTACATGCTTGCATATGATTGAGGCCATTGTTTGATTCTAGCTCACTTATCCCAAATTAGCCTACCTTTTACGTCACCCTTGTTAGCCCCCTTGAGCTTCTAAATCCCTCCTTGTTTTAATAACCACATTACTAGCCTTAAGCAGAAAAACAAAATAAAAATCCCAAGTTGAATTCTTGGTTAGCTTAAGATAGAAATTGTGTATTGTTTAAGTGTGGGGAACCTTATGGGAACATGGATGATAAAAACAAAGGTAGAAAATTAAAAAGAATAAAGACATTTCAAAATAAAAGTTTTGGGAAGCATGCTCATGTAAAAATCAAAATAATCAAATTACCATGTGCATTGAAAAAAAAATATTAAGTAATTAAATAAGGGGATACAAAAGAATATATATATATATATATATATATATATATATATATATATATATATATTACCCCAAATGCAAAATAAAAAGAACCAATGCACATGGGACAAAATTCAAAAAAAAATAAAAATAAGTTTGATACATGAGTATGTAATACAAAAGTGGGAAAATTTGGGTAGCTAAGTATAATTTTAATAGAGTATGTATATGTTAGGTGAGATCTTAGACTACTCAAGGATTCACTTCACTAGCTCACTTAGCCTTATATATATACCCTCACCCATACCTTGGGGCCATTACAACCTTGAAAAGACCTCATGATGTTTGCATTGGTACATTAAATATTTATTGATTGGTTAGATGAAGAACAAAATTTAGAAAGCATGACTAGAGAAGAGTAGAGTGATTAACCCTATACACTTGAGAGATTAGAGTGCATATACACTTCCTATAAGGGTTCAGTGCTTAAATTCTATGTTCCCTGCTTTCATGAGCTATCTTCTTACAAGTTTACTTATATTTACTGTATAATTTTAATTAGCAAAATCTGATTTATCTTTGTCTTGGGGGAACTTATTTATTTTTAACCAAGTAGGTAGGGACATTTTTTTGCATGTAGTTGCATTCATATAGATAGGTTGCATTTCATACATCCTACCATTCCTCTTCATCTTTATAGTTCTCTTAAGCTTAGCATGAGGACATGCTAGTGTTTAAGTGTGGGGAGGTTGATAAACCACTATTTTATGGTTTATCTTGTGCTCAATTGAGTGGTTTTTATCTACTCTTTACCCACTTATTCATACTATTTGCATGATTTTACATTTGTCTTCCTAATTATGTGCTTTGATTGAAAACATGCTTCTTTGATCTTATATTTGCTTATTATTAATCCTCTCTTATCACCATTAGATGCCTTGATATGTGTGTTAAGTGTTTTCAGATATTACAGGGCAGGAATGACTTGGAGGATGGAAAGGAAGCATGCAAAAGTGGAAGGAATACAAGAAGATGAAGAAGTTGCTAAGCTGTCCAGCCTGACCTCTTCGCATTCAAACGGCTATAACTTTAGCTACAGAGGTCCAAACGACGCGGTTCTAGTTGCGTTGGAAAGCTAACGTCCGGGGCTTCAATTTGATATATAATATGCTATAGTTCACCTGACGCTAGGCGACGCGACCACGTGATCCATGCGGCCGCATCGCAGTGACGGAAATCAGCGTGTTTGAATTCTTCTCCAGCGATTTTCGGGCTGTTTTCGACCCAGTTCGCGGCCCAGAAAACACAGATTAGAGGCTATAAAGTGGGGGATTGCATCCATTCATGAGGAAGCTCTCATATTCACAATTTTAGGAGTAGATGTAGTTTTTAGAGAGAGAGGTTCTCTCCTCTCTCTTAGGATTAGGATTTAGGACTTTTCTTAGTTTTAGGAGTGACTCTCAATCCCAGGTTCTTTATTTTTATTTAATTTATGAACTCTTCCATTTTACATATAATTTTCTTAATTAATGTTATTTGAGGTATTTCAATTCATGATTGCTTTCTTTTATTTACATGATTACTGCTTCCTATCTGAAGACATTTTTATTCCAGTAGATTTACTTTTCCCCTTTTGGTTTTGGTTAAGAAATCAGTAACTCAGGAGTTATCCAATTCAACAGCATAATTGTTAATTGTTATCTTGCTAATTGAATTGAACTTCAATAATCCCAATCTTTTCTTAGGAAATAAATAGGATTCGAAGATCAAACTAATTAATCCCTTGACTTTCCTTTACTTTAGTAAAGGTTGACTAAGTGGAATTAAGATTCAATTTTCATTATCATTGATAAGGATAACTTGGTCTGGACTTCCAATTTCTCTTACCTTGCCAAGAGTTTAGTTTACAGTTATTTATTTATTTTACTTGTCATTTAAATATATCTGTGCCCATTTCCCAAACTCAACATTCCCCAAAAACACACTTTTTCATAATCAATAATAAGAACACCTCCCTGCAATTCCTTGAGAAGACGACCCGAGGTTTAAATACTCGGTTATCAATTTCAAAAAGGGGTTTGTTACTTGTGACAACCAAAACGTTTGTACGAAGGGATTTCTCTCGGTTTAGAGACTATATCTACAACACGACTGTTTTTTATGAAATTCTTTACTGGCAAAAATCCTAACGTCAATAATGCACAAGGGCGCAATCAAAACCAAAGATAGAATAACTCTCTTCTCATCACAACAACAACCAATCTTTATCCCAATACCACCATAACAACACCAACTACCAAGCCAACCAAGGCCACTCCAACCAAAACCGAAACAACTACACCAAGTACCAAGCCCCACACCATAGACAAGAATCCAACCAAACTCCTCCATCTTCCAACAATCAAGTTCATGAGCTTAGAGCCGCCATGGAGAAACGGGACGAGAGCAACAAGGCCAAATTTGATGCCTTGGGCGCTCAATTGGCTGACCTCACTAACATGCTTTTAAAGATGACCATGTCAAACCAACCCTCAACTCCCAACAACAACACCAACCAACCCTTAAGCTCTTCTAACCTTCCATCCCAACCCCAACCAAACCCAAAGGGCGGTCTCAACGCTATCACTCTACGGTCGGGGACTACATTGGAGGAGATACCTCCAAGGGTCATGGAAGACATTCATGAGGAAGAAGTGGTTGTTAAAGCTCCACATGAAGAAGAGGTGGTGGACAAAAGGCATGAGGAAGAAGGAGTAAGCCTCAAGGAACCCAAGAGGAAAGCTATAGTAGATGAGTCCATTCCTATTCCATTCCCATCCATGGTGAAGAAGGCAAAGAAAACACCAGAATTTGATTTGAACATGCTTCAAGTGTTCAAGAAGGTTGAGGTAACCATACCACTTCTTGATGCTATTCAACAAATTCCAAAGTATGCAAAATTTTTGAAAGACTTATGTACACACAAAGATAGGATAGGAGAATCAGAGATATTATCCTTGAGTAGTTCGATTTCTTCCTTGATGGAACCTATTCCAAAGAAATGGGGTAACCCTGGACCTTGTTTGGTGTCTTATTGTATTGGTGGGTGCACTTTTCATGATTGTATGTATGACTTGGGAGCTTGTGTAAGCATCATGCCACTTTCCATCTATGTGCGTTTGAATTTAGCTCCATTAAACAAGTCGGTGGTGAGGTTTGCCTTGGCCAATAAAAGTGTGATCACGGTGATGGGAATAGCAGAAGATGTACTTGTGGCGATCAAGGATATGGTTTTTCCAGTTGACTTTTACATCCATGAAATGCCTCCAACAGAAAATAGAAACTCATCCTCCGTTTTACTTGGTAGACCCTTCCTCAAGACCTCTAAATTCAAGTTAGATGCCTTCATCGGCACATATTCTTTTGAGGTTGGAGACAAGACTATCAAGTTCAATTTGGAAGAAGCCATGAAACATCCTCCCGAAGAGCATTCCGTTCTCCGATGTGATGTAATTGATAAAGTGGTAGCGGAAGTGGAAAAAGAATACCATAACAAGTTGTGCCGCCCTATTGTTGAGGAGATGGATGACCAAGAGGATGAACATGAGGAATTTGTCAAGAATGAACTCCATGAGATTGATGAAAAGGAACCTCAGCTTGAGGCAAAGAGTGAACTGAAGCCCCTTCCATCTCATTTGAAGTATGCTTTCTTAGAGGACAACCAAAGGTTTCCGGTCATTATTGCTAGTGAGCTTTCAAGTGAAGAAGAAGAAAAGCTCCTAGATGTTCTAAGAAGGTACAAGAAGCCAATTGGATGGAGCCTAGCGGATATTGTGGGGATTGACCCTCCCAAGTGCATGCATCGGATATTTCTCCAAGAGGGAGCTAGGCCGGTTAGGTAACTGCAAAAAAGGCTCAACCTAACTATCCTCGATGTGGTGAAGAAAGAGGTCACGAGATTACTTGATGCGGGTATCATATACCCAATTTTTGGAAGTGAATGGGTGAGCCCGGTCCAGGTTGTTCCCAAGAAGTTGGGCATCACTGCGGTTAAAAAGGATGATGGTGAAGTGGTCACCAAAAGAGTACAAAATGCATGGTGAGTGTGCATAGATTATAGAAGATTGAACGCTGCTACAAGAAAAGACCACTACCCTTTTCCCTTTATCGATCAGATGTTGGACCGTTTGGCGGGTAATTCCATTATTGTTTTCTTGATGGATTCACTGGTTACTTCCAGATTCACATTGCTCTTGAAGATCAGGAAAAGACCACATTTACTTGTCCGTTTGGCACCTTTGCCTATAAAAGGATGCCATTTGGACTATGCAACGCACCTGCTACTTTTCAGCGGTGTATGACGAGTGTTTTTTCCGATCTAATGGAGAATTGTCTGGAAGTATTTATGGATGACTTCAGCGTTTATGGTACTTAATTTGATTGTTGCTTAGAGAACTTGGCCAAGGTCTTAGCTAGATGTGTTGATACTAACGTTGTCTTAAATTTTGAAAAATGCCACTTTATGGTAAGACAAGGTATAGTGTTAGGACATGTAGTATCTCATGAAGGTATTTCTGTAGACCCGAATAAGGTCGATGTTATCACCACTTTACCTCACCCTTCATCTGTGAGGGAGGTCCGCTCGTTTTTAGGACATGCGGGATTCTATAGGTGCTTTATCAAAGATTTCAGCAAGATTGCTTTGCCATTGTCGCGCCTACTCCAAAAAGATGTGGATTTTGAGTTTGACAGTGAATGTGTGAAAGCTTTTGAAGAGCTAAGGAGAGTTCTTACCACAGCACCGATTGTGCGAGGCCCCAACTTGACGTTGCCAGTTGAGATAATGTGCGATGCGTCAAACCATGCTGTAGGTGCCGCGCTTGCACATCGCAATGGTAAACTCCCTTATGTCATTGCTTACTCTTCTAAAACGCTGGATGCAGCACAATCCAACTATACCACTACTGAAAAGGAACTCCTAGCTATTGTTCATGCTTTAGATAAATTCAGATCTTATTTGCTAGGGTCAAAGATAGTGGTATACACGGATCATGCAGCTTTAAAGTACTTATTGACAAAGAATGAGTCAAAGCCTAGACTCATATGTTGGATCTTGCTTTTGCAAGAATTTGACATTGAGATTAGGGACCGGAGTGGATCTCAAAACCTGGTTGCGGATCATTTAAGCCGCACTGAGAATTTAAAATTTGATCTATTTCTGATCAATGACTTATTCCCATTGGATAGTTTGCATACTGTGACGGATAGTTTTCCTTGGTTTGCCCCAATGGCGAACTACTTGGTTGCGAAACTCTTCCCTCCCAACTTTTCTAAACACCAAAGGGATAAGTTGAGGAGTAATTCCAAATACTATATTTGGGATGACCCTTACTTGTGGAAGAGGGGTGTGGACCAAGTAATTCGAAGATGTGTCCCAGACTCTGAAATCCAACCCATTCTTGAAGCTTGCCATTCGTCCGAATGTGGTGGCCACTTTGGCCCATAGAGGACCGCTAAAAAGGTGTTGGATTGTGGATTCTGGTGGCCAACCTTATTCAAGGATGCTAACCGGCTCTGTGTGTCTTGCCATCAGTGTCAGAAGTTGGGAAACACATCCCAAAGGGATGAAATGCCTCAGCAACCTATGTTGTTCTGTGATATATTTGATGTATGGGGCATTGACTTTGTGGGACCGTTTTCCAACTCTAGTGGGTATCTGTATATTCTGTTAGCGGTTGACCACGTGTCAAAGTGGGTAGAGGCCATACCTACCCGCCTTGACGATGCCAATACCGTTGTTTCTTTTATTAGGAATAACATTGTATGCCGTTATGGGTTGTCACGAGCAATCGTGAGAGACCAAGGATCCCACTTTTGTAACAGGAAAGTAGAGGCATTGCTCAAGCGCTATGGATTGTCGCATAAGGTTGCTACTACTTATCATCCGCAAACCAATGGACAAGCGGAAGTGTCCAACCGGGAAATTAAGAGAATCTTGGAGAAAGTGGTCAATCCACAAAGAAAAGATTGGAGCCTCCGGTTAGGAGATGCACTATGGGCGTATTGAACAGCCTACAAGGCTCCGTTATGGATGAGTCCCTTCCGAATCGTCTATGGTAAGGCATGCCACCTTCCAGTGGAAATTGAACATAGAGCTTATTGGGTGGTAAAGTAGTACAACATGGATTTGACCAAGGCGGGTGAAGCTAGAAAATTACAGCTAGAGGAGCTTGAGTGTTTGAGGAACGAGTCATATGAGAATGCCCGAATCTACAAGGAAAAGCCTAAGGCATTTCATGACCATCACATCCGGAAGAAGGACTTTCAAGAAGGTGATGAGATCCTCCTTTACAACTCAAGGCTTCGATTCATTCCTGGCAAGCTCCGCTCTAGATGGGAAGGACCTTTCAAGGTGAAGGAGATAAAGCCCTATGGAGTGGTGGAGTTGTTTGATCCCAAGAGTGAAGCAACTTTCAAAGTGAATGGACATAAAGTGAAGAAGTATCATGGCTACAAGCCCCCAAAAGAGCTAGAGGTATTCCTATTGGAGGATGCACTAAGGAGAGAGGAAACTTAAGCAAGGGACCGTCCAACTTAAGGACGCTATAGAAAAGTGCTTGGTGGGAGGCACCCCACTGTGGTAAGATCTTCCTTGTGTATACCATCTTGTTTGTAACCTTAAATTCTTGTGAATTTTTTTATTTCTTGATGATTGATTGGTTGTATAGGAATACTAATTTTATTCTTCTTGTTGAATAGATAGGATATTCGTATAGTTTTTATCATTTTGGTATGGATGAGTTGTTGAAGTAGAGAGAATACCAGGTTTTGGATAATGCACGAAATTATGAAGTGTTCTCTTTGACTACTAGCTTAGGCACCTACCAAGAATGTGTTAGAATAGGTCTTGTTATGTAAAAAAAAAAAGAAGAAGAAAAGGAAAAATGGGCACCGACGTGCCAGCGCACTGTGCGCGCGCGCCGGTGGTGCACTTCTAGCTCTTAGGCCAAAAACCCGAGAGTCATGCCCACTTCATGCCCATCTCACGCCAGACACCCGCGCGCTCGCGTGCTTGCCGCTTGCGTGCACCTTTGCAAATCGCCCATCAACGCGCAAGCGCACTGTGCGAGCGCGCGCCAATGGCGCTATGTTGACTCCCTGGTACAAAAATCAGAGAGTTGTGCCACACCTGTGCCACACCTGTGCCACACTTGTGCCCAAACCGACACGTCCATGCACTGCGTGTGTCCACGCCGGTTGCCAATCCGTTCAGGCATGCGTCTGCGCAAGGTGCGCGTCCGCGCGCCTGCGCCATACGCCAACTCTGGTACGAAACCCAGAGACTTATTCCAACTTTATGCTAGTCCTGTTCCAGGGGCACAACTAACCTCACGCGTGCACACCGTTGACGCGTCCGTGTCCCTTGCCAACATCTCAACGATGCGCCAGCGTACTGTGCGCGCGCGCGCCGGTTGCATGAACCAGTTTTAATGCTGCGCGCCCTGTCCTTCTCACCTCCTTTCTTTTCTTATTTCTTTCTTCTTCTTTCTCTATAACCCCCCTTCTCTTCTTCTTCTTCCACAATCTACCACCACCATCTCCGGCCACTCACTGGCGACAACCGCTTCTTCCGGTGGCACTACATCTCTCTTATTTCTTTCTTATCTTCACAAAAGAAAATCCTACCTTGTTCTTTACCACTTCTCAAGGTTCTACTTTTTCCGTGTCTCATCTCTTATTTTCTTTGCATTCTTTCTTCTTCTAGTTAAATACTTCTTGTTGATTTACTTAATTTCTCTTTTAGTTGATTGATTATATTTCTCATCTCTTGAGCTTAATTTGCTTTAATAAATCTTTTGTCATTTTTCCTTGTCTTTGCCAATATGTGATGCTTATGTGATGATTGATGTTTCATTTTGGGCTTCAAATTGGTTGAGTGTCTTACAATTGCTCATTGCTTGATAATTGCACACCAAGTGTTTGAGGAAGTGCATGAATGCCATTTTGGTTTATTCTAATAATGTACTTTCAATTTGGTGCTTCTCCTCATTCACTTGTTGTCTTCTAAACACATTGAGTCTACTTTTCTTGCTAATTAGATACTCATTGAACATGACTTACTCTTTGTTATGGATGCTTGAGATTACTATTCTCATGCCATTGTATGTTTTACTACCTCTTGCATCCCTTGCCAAGTGTTGTGATTCATGTCTCTATAATCACTTTGTTGCAAGATTTCTTTTAGGCACTATCTTTCACTTGGATGTTTTTGTTAAAATGATTCTTTGAGTTTAATGTCTTCCTGTTTCCCTTCCTTTCTCAGGATGGCAACCAAGAAAGGCAAGGAGAAAGCTTCAAGGAAATTGGCCGCAAAGAGGGCACCCCAAAGATCAACTTCTAAGGCGCACTCTTCATTAGGAGCCAGATCCCTATCTAAGAAGGCGAAGACACCCGCTCCTATTGATGAGAATGAAAAGAGAAAACTGGCAAAAGATTCTTCAAGGTTCCCCAACCACTTCTGTGAACTTATGTTCCCCTCCATAGCTGTACGAAACTATCATCCTGAGCATCTACTTGCTCCGCCGGACAAGGTTGCTCCTTATATTCTACCCCGTATTGAACGGCGAGGATGGGAGTTTCTTTTAAGGAAACCAAGGGAGATCAACCTCTCTTGGGTGGAAGAATTCTACACTAACTACCATCTTTCCTCCCTTCAATCGGTGTACATACGTCGGAAGCAAGTATCAGTTTTAAAAGAGGCTATTCAGCAAGTGCTTAATGTCCTACCGGTACCAAGTGACATGGATGGCTACCAAGAAGTCTTGCGTCAGCGGGAAAAATTTGGGTTTGATTGGGACTCGATCCTTCGAGTCATTGCTGAGCCAGGGTCATTTTGGACCCAGGGTCGATCCGGATGAGGCCTAAGTGCATTGACGCTCGCTTTCTCACAGTGGAAGCTAGAGCTTGGGACCATATCCAATCTCATTATGTGCTACGTAGCACCCACAAGTCATCCTTCACGGTGGACCTCGCCTTGCTTGTTTGGTGTGTTCTCACGAAGAGACTAGTGAACATTCTGTTTCTGGTCAAGCAAGCGATGAGTCAAGTCCACCTCTAGGGTAATTTGCCATTTCCAACATTGGTATCTGACTTACTTGCTACTGCGGGTATTCCTTGGGATGCCAAGGACAGGAAGATTATAGTTCTGGCTAAGGGCGATGTGGTCCCAAGCGGAAATTATTTACACCTTCCACCTCATCATCACCACCACGGCAAAAATCCACACATCAAAGGATAGAAGATCTACACTGAAAGCTTAATAGATATGAGCGGCGCAATCAACACCGATACACTTACATCAAGAAGCTTCTGTGTTGTGCTACCCCTAGCATGGAGGAACCCGAAATATTCACATCCACCTCCAACCCATGTGATGGGAGCTCTGAAGGAGAGGATAGTGAGGATTTCGGTCCCGACCGCCCTTTGCGCATTGTTCGCAGCATGTAGGTGATAGTGTGGAAAACGATCTAACACAAAACTCACCGGCAAGTGTACCGGGTCGCATCAAGTAATAATAACTCACATGAGTGAGGTCGATCCCACAGGGATTGAAGGATTGAGCAATTTTAGTTTAGTGGTTGATTTAGTCAAGCGAATCAAGGATTGGTTGAGCGGTTTATAATTGACAGAAGCTAAATTGCATGAAATGTAAAGGGAGAAGGGTAAATTGCAGGAAATTAAAGAGCAAAGAAAGTAAATAAGCGGAATCTTAAAGAACAAGTAATGTAAATTGCAGAAACTTAGATTGCAAGAAATATAAATGGCTGAATCTTAAAGTGCAAGAAATGTAAATGACTTGAATTGTAAAAGGGATTGGGAGTTGGGATTTGCAGAATTTAAGCAAGAGGAAGTAAATTGCAGCGAAACAGAAAACTAGAAAGTGAATTGTAGTAAATTAGATTTAAACAGAAAAATAGAAATGCTTGAGAAATTAAAAACAAAGAAAGCAATGCTTAATTTGCAGCAAAGTAAAAGATGATTGGAGATCTCAGGGGTGGAAGAGACTAGATAACAATTCTAGATCTCAACTCCTTCCTTGATCCAACAAGATTAATTGCCAACGAAATGAAGAAAAGTAAAATGCAGAAAGTGTAGAAGAAGAATAAGAGAAGATGCAGTAAACAGAATTTAAATTCAATTATGCAGTAAAAGGAAACAAGAGATCTCAAGGTGAGATTGAAACAGAAGTTCTTCAATTCTTCACCCAAGATCAAAAGCAAGAAAATTAAAGAGTGCTCAAGCAAGAACCAAGAAGAAGAGAGATCAATTCTCCTTCTCAATTCTCTAAGATCTAAATTCAAAATAAAAGCTCAAAATGAAAATTCAAAGTAAAATCTTCAAAAGTGAAAAAGGTAAAAGTTCAAAAGTTCCAAAAAAAGGTCCTCATTACATCAAACTAACTCCTATTTATACACTTCCTAAATTGGATCTAAGAATTTGGATGGGCTTTAAAATTTGGTGAAGAAATGAATTAATTTGGATTTTAGATGAATTTTTTTGGCCCATGGTGCACCTCCCAGGGAAGAGTTCGGCTCTTGGCAAGAGCTTTGGCCAAGAGCTTTGGTTCCCCTTTCTTCCAATGATTTAGCATCAATTAAATGGTGGTTGTTTGATTCAAAGAAGTTATGCATTTCCATTCCAAATTACTTACTTAGAATGCAAGAAAGTGCATAAAACCAAATAAAATCAAAGAAAAAGGCTAGTAAAACTAGGCTAAGATGACTTGTCATCAGTAGGACCGTGCTAAATTCTAAGTGTGGGGAGGTCGTTCGACCGATCTCCATTGGTAACAATCTCTTCTCTTCAATACCCATGGATTTATCTTCTGCTTAGTAGTTAGTACATTGCATGTGTAGTTAGTCTTGCCTGTAAATACTCCTTGCATGATAGTTAGTTTCTATAGAGTTGCTTGGTCAAAATAATAACTTCTTCCCCAAGAAACTGTGTTCTGGGGTACCTACCAAATATTTGAAAAATTTTTCTGCATTAAACTTGCTTTAAGAATGTATTTTAGAACATAGTGATTGAGCTAAGAACACAAGCACGTAAGTTTAAAGCCTATTGCATGGTTGCATATTCTAACCATTATCTCCCATTCTTGTGTGCATATCTCTCTCTATGATTGTGATCCTGGCTTTGTCTGATTCTATATGTCCATTACTTTGTGTATGAATGCATTTACATGATTGAGGCCATCATTTCAATAGTCACTTTTCCCAAATGGCCTTAACCCTTTTATCTACCATTGCTAACTAATTTTGAGCCTATGATAAACCCTTTTTGTTCTTAAATAGAGCACATCAACAACCCTAAGCGAAAAACAATGAATGCCCCTAAATTTGGATCCTTGATTAGCTTAGGTAAGTTAGGATGTTTATCGCTCAATTAGGAGGGTATACTTGAGAAATTTGGGTAGAAATAAAGAGGTGCATTGTAGTTGTAATTGAAAATTCTAGGATTTGGGAACATACTCATGTATAGAATGATTAAACCATATGCATTGAAGCTTTTGTACATAAATCCCCAAGAAAAAGGGGACCCAAAAACAAAAGAGAGAAGAGAAAGCAACAAAAGGGGACAAAGAAGCCCCAGGACAAAGTAATAAAAATAATACATATGGAATGTGAATTGAAAGGAATGCATGAGTATGCAAAGAGTGAAACTCAAGGGTAGCTAAGTAATGTATTACAGTTGTATAGGTTGTTCTATGTGTCTAGTGGGATTCTAGGTTAATCAAGGACTCAAATTTTAAGCTCACTTGGCCATATACATCCTTACCTTCACCCTAGCCCCATTACAACCCATGAATAAGACCTCATGATACTTGTAAGCATGCATTAAGTAATTGTTGATTGTTAAATGAAAGACAAATCTTAGAAAGCATGATTAGGAGAGGATTGAGTGACGAACTCTATACACTTGAGCGAATAGAGCGGATACACTTCCGGTGAGGGCTCGATTCTCAATTCTTTGTTCCCGGCTTTCACAAGCGTTCATCTAGCAAGTTATATGCACTCCTTAGTGATGTTCGATTTGGTAGGATTCATGAACTACATATTATTTTCACCCTATATGTTCACATGTGTTCTTAGAGGATAGATTTGCCCTTGACCAAGTAGGTAGATGATTTTACATTAGTTGCATGCATTTACTTAGGTAGTTTGCATTTCATAAACCCTTTCTTACCATGATCTTTGGTCTTTTTATTTTAAGCATGAGGACATGCTTGGTTTAAGTGTGGGGAGATTTTATAAACCCCAATTTTGTGGTTTATACTGTGTAGAATTTAGGGGATTTTGTCAACATTTTCTGCACTTATTCGCAAGACATGCATGATTTTGTGTTTCCTTCTTAATATTACTCCATGATGAAAAACATGCTTATTTTACCTTGAAATTGCCATATTTTAATCTTCTTCTATTGCCATTCGATGCCGTGATGTATTTGTTGAGTGATTTCAGGAATTATAGGGTAGGAATGGCCTAGAAGAGAGGAAGAAAACATACGTAAGAGGAAGGAACATGAAGATTTAGATTTTGGAAAATTCAGCAATGGCGCGCACGCGCACTCCACGTATACGCGTGGATGAGGATAGCTAGAAGTGGCGCGCAAGGATGGACGCATCCGCACGGATTAGAGGATTTCCATCGACGCGCACGCGCACCTGGCACGCATGCGTGGATCACAAAAGCAATCGGCGCGCACGCACGCATGGCGCGCACGCACGGAAAGCTGCACGTGACCTCATTAAAGGAAATCGTGCCTAGTGATTTCTGCAGACCCAAGGATGCTAGGGGGAAAGGGGGATAAATCATTTTACACTAGACATAATTTTTAGCTAGTTTTTGGTTCTTTGTTCTTCTAGAGAGAGAAACCCTTGTTTCTCTCTAGATCTAGCTTTAATTTGATCTTCCCTTGTTGAATTCTGAATTGGATCTTGTTATTTACTAGTTTTAATTGTTCAATTTGAATTTCTTAGTATCATTTTTCTTAGATCTTATGATAGTTTTATGAATTTTTGTCAATTGTCATTTTATACCCATTTCATGAATGTTGTGAATCTTGACTTGTTGATGTTACATTGATGAATTCTATGATTAATTATGTTGTTTGAGTGATTGTATGTTGATAATTGTTAGTGGGTACTTGTTGATTTCAATTTAATTGCAATTCGGAACATGTCTTTTGTTAATGCTTACCATGTGTTTGATGAATTGTTTACCTTGATTATGGAGTAGTTTTCTTTACTCTTGGCCTAGGCTAAGGGAATTGGGTAAACTTGAGTCATTGGGTCTAATGGATTTGATGATTTGGGAGTCCTTAGTGGTCAATTTGATAACCATTGACGCTAACTTTCTACTAAGTCAATTAGTAGTGAGGTTAGAACTTATGGGTTGATGTTGACCAAACCATTTGACGTACTTCAAGTATAGAAGTAGGCTTAATGAGTTTGGTTCCCCATAATTGTCAAGATATGGTTATTAGACAAGGATGGTGACCCCAATTCCCATGCCTAGCCAAGAGTTGCTTTTATCATTCATATTTGAAAATCCAAATTTCTTGATTACTTGTCTTAGTTATAGTTACTTGCTCTCTAGAATTCTACATCTAAACTAAGCTAAAGTGTATGAATGATTCCCCCTTCATCCCCTCTTGAATTCTGCATGTAATGGCCTCAGAAATGAGTTGGATTTGTGCCTGGGAAGCTCAGAAATCACCCCCAGCATTTTCACTTTAATGATGTCACGTGCGAGCTATGACACGAACGCGTGGGTCATGCGTACGCGTCGCTTGGCATTTTCCTTCTCATGCATACGCGTCATGTCACGCGTACGCGTCGCCTTGCGACTTCATATTCCATGCGTGAGCGTATGTCACGCGTGCGCGTCGATGAATGCACTCCAAATCCTTGATTTTCATGAGTTCTCCACTTTGCATGCTTTTCTCTTCACTCCTTTGATCCATTCCTACCCTTCTCAACCTGAATTCACTAACAAACACATCAAGGCATCTAGTAGAATCAAAGGTGGATTAAAATTAGCAATTAAGGGTCTAAAAAGCATGTTTTCAATTTCAAGCACAAATTTGGAGAAAATCATGAAACAATGCCATTTCATTGAATAAATGTGAGAAAAGTTGATAAAATCCCCTAAATTAGGCCCAAAATAAACCCTAAAAATGGGGTTTATCAACCTCCCCACACTTAAACAAAGCATGTCCTCATGCTAGAATCAAGAAAGAAACAAAGGGTATCAACATTTATTCAATGCAAAATTATTATATGCAACCTACCTAGATACAATCTATCTAAATGAATGCAACTACTTGGTCAAAATAATTTGATTTCCAAGAAAACCTATATAAGCATAAGGGCTAAAGCAATAACAATCAAATCAAACCCACAATTGAATTAAGTTATTAAAGATTTTTACAAACTTGCAAGAAAAGTGATGATTCTAGGTGAAAACATATAATTAAGCAATCGAACCCTCACCGGATGTGTATCCGCTCTAGTGCTCAAGTGTATAGGGTTGATTCACCCAATTCTCTCCTAATCATGCTTTTCAAGATTTGTTTTTCATCTAACAATCAACAATTATTTCATGCATGCATACAATTATCATCAGGTCTTTCCACAAGGTTGTAATGGGGCTAGGGTCAAGGTAGAATGGTATATGGTTAAGTGGACTAGGATTTGAATCTTTGATTAACTTAAACTTCCCACCTAACCTATGACAACCTATACAATTTAAGTGCTAACCTCACTACCCATTCTTCAATTTTTCTCACACTCATGCATTCTCTTTTGATTACCACACATATGCATTGATTACCCATTTCTTTTTCTTTCTTTTTCTTTTTTTTATCAATTTTTTCTTTCAAAACTAAAATATATACAAGAGTGATGACATGCCATCATGTCATGTTTTTCTATACTTTTTTCATACAAGAAATTGATGATTTGTGCTTAAATATTGAATGCTTTTGTGCTTAAATGGTACATTTCCTTGATCTTTTGATTTTATAAATTTTGTAGGAAATAAGAAGAAAAAGAAGCAAAAGAGCACAAAATAAGCTAAAAAGAAGAAAAAAAGAGTTTTGGGGCACACTTTGAAGTTGGGGCACACTTTGGAGCCTTATGCCACGCTTTTAAAAGCGTTGCCCATGACCAAATCAAGAAGTGCTGCGCTCATTGAGTTAACCGACCGCTATAAGAGTTCAAATTCAGCTTGGAAGCAAGATTTTTGGCTAAGTTAAACTTGGGCGCTCACAGCATGACCATGCCTCCTTCAAAGGGCCATAACTTGAGCTACAGACGTCCAATTGATGTGCTTCTATTTGCATTGGAAAGCTGACATTCAGAGCTTTCCAACTAGATATGGAAATCCATATTTGACACAAAATTGAGGCACAAGTGAAAGGAATCTTTAAGGACCAAAAACAAGCAGAAATAGACCAAAGTGCAACCACCAAGATTCGAAGAGGGAGCCTTACTCCAAGGCAAAGAGGCACTTCTAATAGCGCTCATGTGGAGAGCAGAGCGCTCACTTAGAGAGCATTATCGTGCTCTCTCCCAAAGAAAATGTAAGAAAATTGGGCAAGAGTGCAACCCCCAAGGCTTGAACACGGATTCTTCACAAGACTTGACAAGCAGCATGGATGCTGCGCTCTTGGGGAGAGCTGAGCGCTACCCTGATGCTGTCCAGGGAGCTTGTCACGCACATTGCAATGCCAAAGCATGGCTTGGATGTTGTGTTCTCGGTGACAACCGAGCACTCTACTGGCAGTGTCACCCATGGGCCAAAATTCAACCAAAATTCCATTTAAATTCAATTCTTCACCAATTTGAAAAAGACCAAATCTAAATCAATGCATTCTTCTTCAAATCCAAAGCAAGCAAAGCCCATTAACCCAAAGGCACAAGGATCAATTAGATGTGGAATTTCATTTAATTGTAATTTGTTTTTTTTTAATTTCATTTTAACTTTGTAAAGCCTATATAAAGGCATTGATTCTCATTTCAGGAGAAAGGCTGGCTCTACTAGAGAGCATTTGAAGGAGAATAGAGAGCTCACTTTTACATCTTGACTTAAATTGGAGATTTGAAGGAATTTTGTTTCAATTCTCACTCTGAAATCTCTTTGTTCTTCTTCTAGATAATTCAAATGTCATTTGCTATTTTAAATCTTCTTCTTCTGCAACTTTAGCTTTTTTGTTTTGGATCTTGAGTTGAGGTTGAAGAGCTCCATTGATTCAAATTCTGAGAATCATCTTCCACTCTTCCTCTCAATTGATCTAAGCATTGGGTTTTAACCTTCTCTGCTATTTTTAAACCTCATTTCCTTCTGCAAATTGCTTTCTATTTGATAAAGGAAGGAATTGAGATCTAGATCTACTTTCTAGTCTCATTGATCTCTTGAGATCTTTAATTTCTCTTTTAAATTTTATAATTGAGCTAAATTTATTTTCTGTTCTATTTCTTCAAGTAATTTTCCATATCTATTTAGATCTTTTGCAATTTATCTCCATTTCTACTTCTCTGATTGATTGCACTTTACATTTTCTTGTTGAAGTTTTAATTTCCAGCACCCAATTCCTTTTACTTTTCATGCACTTTAATTATTCTGCAGTTGTTCTAAGTGATGCTTGTTGCTTTCCTTTAAATTTTCCGCACCCAATCCCCTTTACATTTGATGCAATTTACATTTCTTGTCATTTAGGATTTTGTCGATTTACTTTTCTTGCTCTTTAAGTTCCCTGCCATTTACATTCTGCAACTTTAAATTCACTGCTATTTACTTTCTGTTGGCTACATTGCATCCAACTTCACTTCAATGTTAGCTTGACTAAACTAATCACCCACTAAAGTTGCTTGATCCATCAATCCCTGTGGGATCGACCTCACTCTAAGTGAGTTTTACTACTTGATGCCACCCGGTACACTTGCCGGTGAGTTTTAGGTGTTGGAATTCGTTTCCAACCCATCAAGTTTTTGGCGCTGTTGCCGGGGATTGATTTAGATCAACAATGATTAAGTGGGTGAGAAGTCTAGATCAAGCATTTTCTTTATTTTTGTTTTCTATTTTAGATTGAAACCAAGGTGTTTGAGTTTTTGCCTCACTAAAAAATTCTCATCTATGATATGAGTAATTTCAATTTTCATTGATGTTGCATTTTACAAAATTCAAATGGAGTTCAACTCATCTTATGGTCAAACAAAATTCTATGGGATACTATCCACCATCACTAATCTCTAATGGTGGCTGGGAATATCACCAAGAAAATACAAGTTCTAAGCACTCCAATCCATGGAGATTTGCTTCAGAGACACAAGATGAGCAAGAAAATCATATGGGATATTTTCCTCCACCACAAAATGATGCAAGTCATGATTCTAATGGTGGCTGGGAGGAGAATTCTAATACTCCATATGATATTTATCTAGAGATATCGTCACTTGACCATGCTTCAATAGAAAGCCCCTTTCAAAACTTACCACCCACACAAACTTCCATGAACCAAGGCCTCTCAAAGCTTGAGATCATGTTTGAAAAATGTAAGGAGGTGGAACAGAGATTAGAGAACTCCCTCAAAAACATGGAAGTGCTGGGAGAACAATTGTTGAATGCAAGTAAGGAAGTGGAAAAATAAGAACAAAAGGTCTTTGTGTCAAGTGAAATTGCAATGAAGGATGAGGGACATGAGCCAAGGATTTTACATTCACAAAAGCTACTTGAGGTGACAATGAAACATAAAGATTCCCTCCCAAAGGAATTAATGAAAAATCATGAAGAAGAAATGGAGAAAGATACTTAAGAGAATTCACACTCAAGTGAAGTAGAAAAGTGCACAAAGGAAGAGCTCATTGAACCACCATTGCAAGGAACTCTTGATGAAGACAAAACTCCAATAATCACACAGCAACCATGTCTTGAAATCAAAGAAGTGAAGGCAACTAACAAGAGCACCAATCCTGTCCCTGATCCAGCATGCAAGATCAATCAAGCCATTTACAAGAGGAAGCTTGCTAAGGAGAGGCCAAGACAAGGGACACTAGCTAAATATTCTCCCCCCTTGAGGTCATTCCTCTTAACAAACTGGAAGAAGAGGAAGAAAGTGAAGAACATGTCAACCGTAGGTAACATTTCTCTTTTCTGCTTTCTTTTCTTTCTTTGATTTGTTTAAATTCAATAAATTGGCATATGGTTACATTCTAAGTTTGGTGTTGCCATGCAACACTTTGTTTTCAATCCCTCTAGATGATTGCATCAATTCTAAAGTGTCACACTAAGATTCTAAGTTTGGTGTGCCACTTAATTCTCTATGCAAGAAATCCAGCAACACCACTTGTCTGCATAACCATAATGCCTTTGCAGTGTTAATTTTCTTTTGGTTTGACATTTTGTTATTCTATTTACTTTAGTTAATTCTTTGTTTTTAATGCTTTCACTTATTTTGCTTATTAACTATTTTTGTTAATACATCACCAAGAGATCCTTATTCATGACAGATTCTTGGCTTGGTGATTGTACTTAACCTATAACAGTTTCATTGGCTTAGTTTTAGTTCAAATAAATTGACATATGGTTGCATTCTAAGTTTGGTGTTGCTATGCAACAAAATTTGCTTCCAATTTTTACTAGATACTTGCATTAATTCCAAGTGAAAGTGTCACACTAAATTTGGTGTGCCACTTATCTTTTATGCCATGTATCATGCACACCTTCTCATGATTGCAATCACAATGTCTCTGTCTCTTGTGCCTTGATTATTATCTTTAATTTTGCTTGCTTAGAACACATGTATTACTAACATTTCATTGTGTAAGACATTCATGATCCATCTTAGCCCCATAGCCATTGTTCTAATTATTGCTTGAGGATGAGCAAGCATTCTGAGTTTGGTATGGGAAGGAGGAGAATGGGAGGAAAATGACAACAATAGAGAAGATGAACTACAAGGTTGTAAAGTTCCTTTTCCCTCTCATTTGTTTCCAGCACTTTAAATTGCATGATTGTCTTTATATTCTCTGTATGCATGTGTGAAGTTCCTTTCATTTGTTTCCAGCACTTTAAATTGCATGATTGTCTTTATATTCTCTGTATGCATGTGTGGTATGAATAAGCATAGCTTGAATCTTGATTTGCAACATGCTGCTGTGACATTATGACTACCAACTTGAGTTTTGTGAATTCAAAAGCAGTAAAGCATCATATGATCATAAGCAAACAAGGAATTAAAGAAGAAGCATGTGCATACAAGTATTGGAAAGCTAGTATGATTAATTGTTGCTCAAATGCATTGGATTTTATTTAATTGAAGTTTTCATCTAGTATATTTTGTGAAATCTTTTGAAAATCATGAAAACCTTGAAGAAGCAAATACAATTAAGGCAAGAAAAGCAAAAGGGAAAGAATGAGAAAGATGAAGGCTCTGAGTACCAATGAAAATTAATTTGTTAAGTAATTGTGATGTTTATGTATCAAGCAAAAAGCTTGAAAACAAAATACTTAGAGTCAAGGTTAGGCTCAAAGTGCAAATGCACTTCCTCAAACCTCAAGGCTCTGAGCATCAATGATTAGAGAGTCAAGAAAAGAAACAAATGAGCCTAATGAAGTCCTCTAATTAAATGCTTGTGGTGCTTATGTATCAAGTGGTAATACTTGAAAACAAAGCATTTAGAAGTCGTAGCTTTGTTATCAACTCATGGGGCAAAGCACCCAAAAGGAGAAGCTAATAAGAAAATCAAAAGCTTGTTTCAAGGAAGAAATATAAGAAAAAGATTTCATAAATTGAGCTAGATAGAAGCATCAATCATTTATATTTCTTTTGTGATTGTAGCATGCTTAGAAAACTAGCTTACCATGAACATTGAGTTGCTCTTCTTCTCACCTTGGTTTGTCAATCTTTATAGCATGATTCTTTTCTTGCTTGGGGACAAGTAAGGTTTAAGTTTGGTGTTGTGATGACATGCCATCATGTCATGTTTTTCTATGCTTTTTCATAAAAAAAATTGATGATTTGTGCTTAAATATTGAATACTTTTGTGCTTAAATGGTACATTTCCTTGATCTTTTGATTTTATAAATTTTGTAGGAAATAAGAAAAAAAAGCAAAAGAGCACAAAATAAACTAAAAAGAAGAAAAAAAGAGTTTTGGGGCACACTTTGAAGTTGGGGCACACTTTGGAGCCTTAGGCCACGCTTTTAAAAGCGTGGCCCATGACTAAATCAAGGAGTGCTGCACTCATTGAGTTAACCGAGCGCTATAAGAGTTCAAATTCAGCTTGGAAGCAAGATTTTTGGCTAAGTTAAACTTGGGCGCTCACAACATGACCATGCCTCCTTCAAAGGGCCATAACTTGAGCTACAGACGTCTAATTGATGTGATTCTAGTTGCACTGGAAACCTGACATTCAGAGCTTTCCAAGTAAATATGGCAATCCATATTTGACACAAAATTGAGGAACAACTGAAAGGCATCTTTAAGGACCAAAAACAAGCAAAAATAGACCAAAGTGCAACCACCAAGATTCGAAGAGAGAGCCTCACTCCAAGGCAAAGAGGCGCTTCTAATAGCACTCATATGGAGAGCACAGCGATGACTTAGAGAGCATTATCGTGCTCTCTCGCAAAGAAAATGCAAGAAAATTGGGCAAGAGTGCAACCCCCAAGGCTTGAACACGGATACTTCACACTACTTGACAAGCAGCATGGATGCTACGCTCTTGGGGAGAGCTGAGCGCTACCCTGATGCTGTCCAGGGAGCTTGTCACGCACATTGCAAGGCCAAGGCAAGGCTTGGATGCTGTGCTCTTGGTGACAACCGAGCACTCTACTGGGAGTGTCACCCATAGGCCAAAATTCAACCAAAATTCCATTTAAATTCAATTCTTCACCAATTTGAAAAAGGCCAAATCCAAATCAACCCACTCTTCTTCAAATCCAAAGCAAGCAAAGCCCATTAACTCAAAGGCACAAGGATCAATTAGATGAGGAATTTCATTTAATTGTAATTTGTTTTTTTTATTTCATTTTCACTTTGTAAAGCCTATATAAAGGCATCGATTCTCATTTCAGGAGAAAGGCTGGCTCTACTAGAGAGCATTTGAAGGAGAATAGAGAGGTCACTTTTACATCTTGACTTAAATTGGAGAATTGAAGGAATTTTATTTCAATTCTCACTCTGAAATCTCTTTGTTCTTCTTCTAGATAATTCAAATTTCATTTGCTGTTTTAAATCTTCTTCCTCTGCAACTTTAGCTTTTCTGTTTTGGATCTTGAATTGAGGTTGAAGAGCTCCATTGATTCAAATTCTGAGAATCATCTTCCACTCTCCCTCTCAATTAATCTAAGCATTGGGTTTTAACCTTCTCTGCTATTTTTAAACCTCATTTCCTTCTGCAAATTGCTTTCTGTTTGATCAAGGAAGGAATTGAGATCTAGATCTACTTTCTAGTCTCATTGATCTCCTGAGATCTTTAATTTCTCTTTTAAATTTTATAATTGAGCTAAATTTATTTTCTGTTCTATTTCTTCAAGTAATTTTCCATATCTATTTAGATCTTTTGCAATTTATCCCCATTTCTACTTCTCTGATTGATTGCACTTTACAATTTCTTGTTGAAGTTTTAATTCCCAGCACCCAATTCCTTTTACTTTTCATGCAATTTAATTATTCTGCAGTTGTTCTAAGTGCTGCTTATTGCTTTTCTTTAAATTTCCTGCACCCAATCCCCTTTACATTTGATGTAATTTACATTTCTTGTCATCTAGGATTTTGTCAATTTACTTTTCTTGCTCTTTAAGTTCCCTGCCATTTACATTCTGCAACTTTAAATTCACTACTATTTATTTTCTGTTGGCTACATTGCATCCAATTTCACTTCAATGTTAGCTTGACTAAACTAATCACCCACTAAAGTTACTTGATCCATCAATCCCTATGGGATCGACCTCACTCTATGTGAGTTTTACTACTTGATGCGACACGGTACACTTGCCGGTGAGTTTTAGGTGTTGGAATTCGTTTCCAACCCTTCAAAGAGCATCAATGCATATGGTTTAAACATAATTAATGCATGAATATGTACCCAATTCCCAAGATTTTCAACAAAATACAAAAATATCCTTTTACCTCAACCAATGTCCCAGGTTTCCCCACACTTGAATGATACACACACTCACTAGCCTAAGATAATCAAAGATCCAAATTAAAGACATTTATTATTTTTGCTTAAAGGCTTGTAATGTGCTAAAATTAAGAACAAAGTAGGTTAATCGTAGGCTCAAAGTTGGATAACAATGGAAGATAAAATGTAAGGCTATTTGGGTAAGTGAGCTAATGAAACAATGGCCTCAATCAGATAAATGCATATATACATGGAATAATAGACATATAGAATCAAACAAATCAAAGACTACAATCATAGAAAGAGAATAATGCACACAAGAAGGAAAATAAGTGGTTATAAGATATAACCACGCAATTAGGCTCAAAATCTCACAAGCTTGTGTTCTTAGCTCAAGAACATGATCCACAATATATAGAATTCAAGAAAGTTTAATGAAAATTTATACTTAAATCAATTGGAATACCAATGCCCTATTAAGAATATTTTTCTTGGAGAATTTCATTATTCTAACTAAGCTTATTATATATATATAAATATATATATATATATATATATATATATGTGTGCAAAATAAAAAAATACAAC
>NC_029788.2:62667931-62686121 GCF_000816755.2 Arachis ipaensis
TATAAATATATATATATATATATATATATATATGTGTGCAAAATAAAAAAATACAACAAAAGTCCTAAAAGACCTAAAAGATGAAATGAAAAAGTGTTAGGATTAGAAATTGTCACCCAAAAACGAAGACTGGTCGGACGACTTCCCCGCAGTTAAAAGTTTGCACCGTCCTCGGTGCATTTTAAGATGAGCAAGGGGGTATGGCGACTCTCCGAGTTGCCACCTTTAGCTGGTAGGTCAACCGGTTGCTGAATGTTCTTTCTCCCGCTTCCATTTTTTTCTTATGGTGACTTATCCTGAAAATAGAAGACAGGATAGTAAGAAAATTAAATGAAAAAGCAAGGAAGTATACAATGTTGGAATGAGGTAAATCACTAGAATTGAGTGAGTGAATTAGTGTGAGTTCTAAATTGCACGCGGTATAGAACACACGCACACTAGCATAAAAAGCTATGTCACCATTATACAAAAGAGGTATGCACTTCACTCATTCTAGTGTTCTTGAGATACTTGAAGAGACTTGTGGGTTAAGATAACCAAACAAGTAGTGAAGAAGCATAAAAGCACTAAAGCAATTAATCAAGCAATTGTGAAATTGGATAATGCATGGACATTGGTTAATGTGTAAGTAACTTTAATGAACAAAATGGAATATGAACTTATACATCAATCAATGACACATTTTGAAGTTGTTGCAACACCTAAGTGACATAGAAGTGGAACACATGGATGCTATGGAACTTAGGAAAAAGAAGATAGAAGTTAAACTCAGTCACATAGCAAGCATGGTCCACAAATCTTAGAAACCTCAAAAATATATCACCAGGTAAGCTTTCGATCCAATTTTGACAATTCCAAAATCTCAATGCATGAAATGGGTGATTTGAATAAAGGTCAATTAACAACAAGCACCACCTAAAAAAATGCATTGATAATGTACAATTGCCTAACAATAGATGTTGAATGCATGGTGGCCAAAGCATGCAATTCAAAAGATTTAGAAAGCTAGGAAACAATATAACATGTACTTGGTATTCAAAAGTGCTAAGCATGAAAAGCTCAAAACCAAGTAACAATTTGTACCTCAACAAAGAATCCAACAAAGGATATAAACAAAGGTGATGTTAAACTAACATCCTATCAGTAATCAGCAGCAATAAACAGTAACCAAGATTAATAATCCAACACATACAATGAAAAACAAAAAAATAAATGAAAACTAAACTAACCTAAACAACTAACTAACTATCTAACTAAAAAAAAATGGTTATAGATGGCTTTTGGTAGTGTTGGATGATGGTTGAAGAAGGGAAAGAAAAGAAAAGAACAGAGAAGAAGGAAAGAAATCGAAAGAGGAAGAGAAAAGAAGGTGGGTGGAACAAGGCAATCTGTGCGTATGAATCATGTGACGCGTAAGCGTGGATAAGTGAAATGGTGTCGACGCGTACGTGTGGGTCACACGTACGCGTGATGGGTTATTCAGAGGGTTGACGCGTACGCGTGGGTGGACTTTGTGCTAGAGACACAATTCCAGCCCAAACCTCGGACAACTCTCGGGTTTTTGTATGGAAGGTGGAAATCTTAATCCACGCGTACGCGTGGGTGATGTGCACGCGTGGATGGTCGAAAAGCTTGGACTCACGTGTACGCGTGGGTGATGCATACACATGGGTTGATGCTCTGTTTTTCAAAATTTTTCCAAGTTTTTGCACCAAACCAAGCATTCCAAACCTCCAAACAGCTACTAAAACACCATAAGACCTTATTCAACATACTAAACTACCAATTAAACTCAATAAACCAAACAAAACATCAAAATTAAACTAATTTTTACCAATATTTACAAAAGATAAAGTGAAAAGATGTTACCAATATTTATCCCACCTAGTACTTTTATTTATTGTCCTTAAGTTGGACTTATGGTGAGCTCCTTGTCATGGTGGCTTGTGCTTGTATCCATCCTTGAACATCCACCAATGCTTGGACTTCCAATAAGCTCCATTCCTCAAAATCAATAGCTCCAAGCTTTGATGGAGTCCAACACAAACCATGAGCTCCCAAAATTGATCCACATCTTGTAATACGGGATCCCACACTTTATTTTCACACCCGTCTTCAAGTCGATCATCATTAATCCATCCGGGTGATAAGCAAGATGAATTCTCAATGAAGTGCCTAACTGATGCACGAAATTGCGATCATCAACAATGGTGCCAAAGACTCGGTGCTCTCAAACGTGAATCACACTTTGTCACAACTTCGCACAACTAACTAGCAAGTGCACTGGGTCGTCCAAGTAATAAACCTTACATGAGTAAGGGTCGATCCCACGGAGATTGTCGGCCTGAAGTAAGCTATGGTCACCTTGTAAATCTCAGTCAGGCGGATTCAAATGGTTATGGTGAATTGATAATAAAAATATAAATAAAATATAAACTATGATAGAGATACTTATGTAATTCACTGGTGAGAATTTCAGATAAGCGTGTAGAGATGTCTCTCTGTGAAAATGGTCCAATGCGCTGTCACTGCATGGCTAATCATCTATCAGTTCTCGATCGTACTGGAATAGGATTTACTATCCTTTTGCGTCTGTCACTACGCCCAGCACTCACTAGTTTGAAGCTCGTCACAGTCATCCCTTCCCAGATCCTACTCGGAATACCACAGACAAGGTTTAGACTTTCCAGATCTCATGAATGGCCGTCCATGGGTTCTAACTTATACCACGAAGACTCTAATATCTCAGACTCGGTCCCCTATATTAGATATCTAAGAGATACTCATTTTATCTCATCTTCATGTAGAACAGAAGTGGTTGTCAGGCACGCGTTCATAGGTGAAAATGGTGATGAGCGTCACAAAATCATCACATTCATCATGTTTTTGGGTGCGAATGAATATCTTAGAATAGGAATAAGCTTGAATTGAATAGAAAAACAATAGTACTTTGCATTAATTCATGAGGAACAGCAGAGCTCCACACCTTAATCTATGGTGGGTAGAAACTCTACCATTGAAAATACATAAGAACAATGTCCAGGCATGGCCGAAGGGCCAGCCCCTTGAGCATGATCAAAGGATCAAAAGATAATCCAAAGATGATCCGAAGATGTAAATACAATAGTAAAAAGTCCTATTTATACTAAACTAGTTACTAGGTTTTACAGAAATGAGTAAATGATGCAGAAATCCACTTATGGGGCCCACTTGGTGTGTGCTTGGGCTGAGCATTGAGCTTTACACGTGTAAAGACTTCTCTTGGAGTTGAACGCCAGTTTGTAACCTGTTTCTGGCGTTTAACTCCAGAATTCAACATGGAACTGGCATTGAACGCCAGTTTGCATCGTCTAAACTCGGGCAAAGGATGGACTATTATATATTGCTGGAAAGCCCTGGATGTCTACTTTCCAACGAAATTGAGAGCGTGCCATTTGGAGTTCGGTAGCTCCAGAAAATCCATTTTGAGTGCAGGGAGGTCAGAATCCAGCAGCATCTGCAGTCTTTCTTCAACCTCTGAATCTGATTTTTGCTCAAGTCCCTCAATTTCAGCCAGAAATTACCTGAAATCATAGAAAAACACACAAACTCATAGTAAAGTCCAGAAATGTGATTTTTATTTAAAAATTAATAAAAATATACTGAAAACTAACTAAATCATACTAAAAACTATGTAAAAACAATGCAAAAAAGCGTATAAATTATCTGCTCATCACAACACCAAACTTAAATTGTTGCTTGTCCCCAAGCAACTGAAAATCAAATAGGATAAAAAGAAGAGAATATACTATAAATTCTAAAATATCAATGAAACTTAGCTCCAATCAGATGAGCGGGACTAGTAGCTTTTTGCCTCTTAAATAGTTTTGGCATCTCACTTTATCCCTTGAAGTTCAGAACGATTGGCATCTATAGGAACTTAGAATTTAGATAGTATTATTGATTCTCCTAGTTCAGTATGTTGATTCTTGAACATGGCTACTTTATGAGTCATGGCCGTGGCCCTAAGCACTTTGTTTTCCAGTATTACCACCGGATACATAAATGCCACAGACACATAACTGGGTGAACCTTTTCAAATTGTGACTCAGCTTTGCTAAAGTCCCCAATTAGAGGTGTCCAGGGTTTTTAAGCGCACTTTGTTTTTGCTTTGGACCTTGACTTTAACCGCTCAGTCTCAAGTTTTCACTTGACACCTTCACGCCACAAGCACATGGTTAGGGACAGCTTGGTTTAGCCGCTTAGGCCAGGATTTTATTCCTTTAGGTCCTCTTATCCACTGATGCTCAAAGCCTTGGATCCTTTTTATTACCATTGCCTTTTGGTTTTAAGGGCTATTGGCTTTTTGCTCTTGCCTTTTGGTTTAAAGAGCTTTTGGCTTTTTCTGCTTGCTTTTTCTTTCTCTTTCTCTTTTTTTCGCCATTTTTCTTTTCTTTTTTCTCTTTTCTGCAAGCTTTTGTATTCACTGCTTTTTCTTTCTTCAAGAATTAATTTTATGATTTTTCAGATTATCAAATAACATTTCTCCTTTTTCATCATTCTTTCAAGAGCCAACATATTTATCATTCATAAACCACAATTTCAAAAGACATATGCACTGTTCAAGCATTCATTCAGAAAACAAAAAGTATTGTCACCACATCAAAATAATTAAACTAGTTTCAAAGATGAATTCGAAACCCTGTACTTCTTGTTCTTTTGTTTTTAGAACATTTTTCATTTAAGAGAGGTGATGGATTCATAGGACATTCATAGCTTTAAGACAAAGACACTTAGACACTAATGATCATATAGTAAAGACACAAACATAAATAAACATGAAGCATAGTAAACGAAAAACAGAAAGTAAGAACAAGGAGATTAAGGAATGGGTCCACCTTAGTGAGGGTGACGTCTTCCTCTTCTTGAAGAACCAATGGTGCTCTTGAGCTCCTCTATGTCTCTTCCTTGTCTTTGTTGCTCCTCCCTCATAGCTCTTTGATCTTCTCTAATTTCATGGAGAATGATGGAGTGCTCTTGGTGTTCCATCCTTAGTTGTCCCATGTTGGAACTTAATTCTCCTAGGGAGGTGTTGATTTGCTCCTAATAGTTCTGTGGAGGGAAGTACATCCCTTGAGATGAATTTCTCTATCTCTCATAACTTGGAGGTGGAAGCTTTTGTCTTCCCTTTCCTCTTTCTAGAGGTTTCTCCGGCCTTAAGTGCCATAAATGGTTATAGAAAAACAAAAAGCAATGCTTTTACCACACCAAACTTAAAAGGTTTGCTCGTCCTCGAGCAAAAGAAGGAAGAAGGTCGTAGAAGAAGAAGAAAATAGAGGAGATGGAGGGAGGTGAGTGGTTCGGCCAAAAGGTATGGAGGTGATTGGTGAAGGGTATTTGGGGAAGAGAGTTATAAAAATGTGTGAAGAGGAGAGAACAAGTGGTGGGGATCCTGTGGGGTCCACAGATCCTGTGGGGTCCACAGATCCAGTGGGGCCAAGGACTTAACATCCCTGCTCCAATTAGGCGTGTAAAATGCCCTTGTTGTGCAATCCTGGCGTTTAACGCCAGACTGCTGCTTGTTTCTGGCGTTAAACGCCCAAATGTAGCCTATTTCTGGCGTTTAACACCAACTAAATGCTAGTTTCTGGCATTAAACACCAGCTTGGTGCTTGTTTCTGGCGTTAAACGCCAGACAGATGCTTGTTTCTGGCGTTTAAACGCCAGAATGCTCCTCCTCCAGGGTGTGCTGTTTTTAATGCTATTTTTCATTCTATTTTTTATTTTTCAGTAGTTTTTGTGACTCCACATGATCATCAACCTAATAAAACACGAAATAACAAAAAGAAAATAAAATAGATATGATTAAATAACATTGGGTTGCCTCCCAACAAGCGCTTCTTTAATGTCAATAGCTTGACAGTAAGCTCTCATGGAGCCTCACAGATGTTTAGAGCTTTGTTCGGACCTCCCAACACCAAACTTAGAGTTTGAATGTGGGGGTTCAACACCAAACTTAGAGTTTGGTTGTGGCCTCCCAACACCAAACTTAGAGTTTGACTGTGGGGGCTTTGGTTGACTCTGCAATGAGAGGAGCTTTTCATGCTTCCTCCTCATGGTTACAGAAGGAGATCCTTGAGTTTTAAACACAAGGTTGTCCTCATTCAGTTGAAGGAACAACTCTCCTCTATCCACATCAATCACAGCTCTTGCTGTGGCTAGGAAGGGTCTTCCAAAGATGATGGATTCATCCTCATCCATCCCAGTGTCTAGGATTATGAAATCAGCAGGGATGTAAAGGCCTTCAACCTTTACTAACACGTCCTCTACTAGTCCATAAGCCTATTTTCTTAAGTTGTCTGCCATCTCTAATGAGATTCTGGAAGCTTGCACCTCAAAGATCCCAAGTTTCTCCATTACAGAGATTGGCATTAAGTTTATTCCTGACCCTAAGTCACACAGAGCTTTCTCAAAGGTCATGGTGCCTATGGTACAGGGTATTAAGAATTCGCCAGGATCCTATTTTTTTTTTTTTTGAGGTAATTTCTGCCTATCCAATGCATTCAGTTTATTGGTGAGCAAGGGAGGTTCATCTTCCCAAGTCTCATTACCAAATAATTTGGCATTTTGCTTCATGATTGCACCAAGTTACTTAGTAACTTGCTCTTCAATGACGTCTTCATTCGCTTCAGAAGAAGAATACTCATCAGAGCTCATGAAGGGCAGAAGGAGGTTCAATGGAATCTCTATGTTCTCTAGATGAGCCTCAGATTCCTTTGGTTCATCAAAGAAAAACTCCTTATTGGTCACTGAACGTCCCAGGAGGTCTTCCTCACTAGGATTCACGGCCTCCTTCTCCCTTGTAGGTTCGGCCATGATGGTCAAATCAATGGCCTTGCACTCTCTCTTTGGATTTTCTTCTATATTGCTTGGAATAGTACTAGGAGGAGTTTCAGTGACCCTTTTACTCAGCTGGCCCACTTGTGCCTCCAAATTTCTAATGAAGGACCTTGTTTTATTCATGAAACTTAAAGTGGCCTTAGATAGATCAGAGACTATATTTGCTAAGCTAGATGGATTCTACTCAGAATTCTCTGTCTGTTGCTGAGTGGATGATGGAAAAGGCTTGCTATTGCTGGCATCCCATTATTCACAGGATTCCTTTCAGAAGTGTACATGAACTGGTTATTTGCAACCATGTCAATGAGTTCCTGAGCTTCTCCAGGCGTTTTCTTTAGGTGAATGGATCCACCTACAGAATAATCCAATGACATCTTTGATAGCTCAGATAGACCATCATAGAATATATCGAGGATGGTCCATTCTGAAAGCATGTCAGAAGGACACTTTTTGGTCAGTTCCTTGTATCTCTCCCAAGCTTCATAGAGGGATTCACCTTCTTTCTGTTTGAAGGTTTGAACATCCACTCTAAGCTTACTAAGCTTTTGAGGAGGAAAGAACTTGGCTAAGAAAGTCGTGACTAGCTTATCCCAAGAGTTCAGGCTATCTTTAGGTTGAGAGTCCAACCATACTCTAGCTCTGTCTTTTACAGCAAATGGGAAAAGCATAAGCCTGTAGACCTCAGGATCAACCCCATTGGTCTTAACAGTGTCACAGATCTGCAAGAATTCAGTTAAGAACTGAAAAGGATCTTCTGATGGAAGTCCATGAAACTTGCAGTTATGTTGCATCAGAGAAACTAATTGAGGATTTAGCTCAAAATTGTTTGCTCCAATGGCAGGGATTGAGATGCTTCTTCCATGTAAATTGGAATTTGGTATAGTAAATTCACCAAGCATCTTTCTTGCATTGTTATTATTTTCGGCCATGTCTCCTTCTTTTTCAAAAATTTCTGTCAGATTTTCTCCAGAGAGTTGTGCTTTAGCTTCCCTTAGCTTCCTCTTTAGAGTCCTTTCAGGTTCAGGATCAGCTTCAATAAGAATGTCTTTATCCCTGTTCATGCTTATATGAAAAAGAAGAGAATAGAAAAGAAGAGGAATCCTCTATGTCACAGTATAGAGATTCCTTTATGTGAGTTGAAGAAGAGAAGAATAAAAGAAGGGGAAGAGAAAAATTCAAAAATTAAATAAAATAAAATAAAAGTATTTTTTTTTTAAAATATTAGTTATAATTCGAAATTTTAAAAAGAGAAATAAAATAAAATTAAATTAACATTTAAAATAATTAGTTAATTAAAAGGAATTTTGAAAAAGGGGAAGGTAATTTTCGAAAATTAAGAGTGAAAAAGTGGTTAGGTGGTTTTGAAAAAGATAAGAAATAAATTTAAAAGATAAGAAGTTAGAAAGAAATTTTGAAATTAGAATTTTAAAAAGATGTGATTTGAAAAAGATATGAATTAAAAAGATATGATTGGCAAACAATTTGAAAAGATTTGATTTTTGAAAAAGATATGATTGTAAAGATATGATTTTATTTTGAAAATAGATATGATTAAAAAGATATGATTGAAAAGATATGATTGAAAAAGATTTGAAATATAAATTAAAAAGATTTGATTTTAAAAATTAAAGTTGATGACTTGACTAACAAGAAACCAAAATATATGATTCTAGAATTTTAAAGATTGAATTTTTCTTGATAGGAAAGTCACAAACTTGAAATTTTTGAATTCAAACATTAAATGTTAGTATTAATTTCGAAAATATAAGATAAAATTAAGAAAAAGATTTTGAAGAATTAATTTTTAAAATTTTCGAAAAAAAATTAAGAAGAAAAGTGAAAAGGATTTTATTTTTGAAAAAGATAAATTTTTTTGTTTTGAAATTGAAATTTTGCTTGACTAAAAAAAAGATATGATTTGGAAAATCTTTGACTAATTCAATGCAATTTTTGAAAATTAGGAGTAAAATAAGGAAAAGATATTTTTTTTTATTTTTGAATTTTAATAAGGAAAGAGAAAACATCAAAAAGACTCAAGACATAAAAATTTTGGATCAAAACAAAGAAAACATGCAAGAACACTTTGAATGCAAAGATGAACACCAAGAACACTTTGAAGATCATGATGAACATCAAGTATGTATTTTTGAAAAATTTTCAATAAAAGAAAACATGCAAAACACCAAACTTAGAAATTTTTAATAATTAGACACTAAGAATTCAAGAATGCATATGAAAAACAAGAAAAGACACAAAACAAGAAATTTTAAAGATCAAACAAGAAGACTTATCAAGAACAACTTGAAGATCATGAAGAACATCATGCATGAATTTTCGAAAATTTTTTAAGGAAAAATTAAAAAATATGCAACTGACACCAAACTTAAAATTTGACTCTAGACTCAAACAAGAAACATAAAATATTTTTGGTTTTATTAATTTTTTTTTGGTTTTTTTCAAAAATTATTTTGGGAAGAACGAAAAAGGAGAATTTTTTTTTGTATTTTTCGAAAATAAGAAATAAAAAGCTTAAAATTAAAATAAAATTACCTAATCTGAGCAACAAGATGAACCGTCAGTTGTCCAAACTCGAACAATCCCCGGCAACGGTGCCAAAAACTTGGTGCACGAAATTGCGATCATCAACAATGGCGCCAAAGACTTGGTGCTCTCAAACGTGAATCACACTTTGTCACAACTTCGCACAACTAACCAGCAAGTGCACTGGGTCGTCCAAGTAATAAACCTTACGTGAGTATGGGTCGATCCCACGGAGATTGTCGGCCTGAAGCAAGCTATGGTCACCTTGTAAATCTCAGTTAGGCGGATTCAAATGGTTATGGTAAATTGATAATAAAAATATAAATAAAATATAAACTAGGATAGAGATACTTATGTAATTCATTGGTGAGAATTTCAGATAAGCGTATAGAGATGCTTTCGTTCCTCCTGAACCTCTGCTTTCCTGCTGTCTTCATCCAATCATTCCTACTCCCTTCCATGGCAAGCTGTATGTTGGGCATCACCGTTGTCAATGGCTACATCCCGTCCTTTCTGTGAAAATGGTCCAATGTGCTGTCACTGGATGGCTAATCATCTGTCGGGTCTCGATCGTACTGGAATAGGATTTACTATCCTTTTGCATCTGTCACTACACCGAGCACTCGCGAGTTTGAAGCTCGTCACAGCCATCCCTTCCCAGATCCTACTCGGAATACCACAGACAAGGTTTAGACTTTCTGGATCTCAGGAATGGCCGTCCATGGGTTCTAACTTATACCACGAAGACTCTAATTTCTCAGACTCGGTCCCCTGTATTAGATATCTAAGAGATACTCATTCTATCTCATCTTCATGTAGAACGGAAGTGATTGTCAGGCACGTGTTCATAGGTGAGAATGGTGATGAGCGTCACATAATCATCACATTCATCACGTTCTTGGGTGCGAATGAATATCTTAGAATAGGAATAAGCTTGAATTGAATAGTAAAAACAATAGTACTTTACATTAATTCATGAGGAACAGCAGAGGTACACACCTTAATCTATGGTGTGTAGAAACTCTACCGTTGAAAATACATAAGAACAATGTCCAATCATGGCCAAATGGCCAGCCCCCTGAACATGATCAAAGGATCAAAAGATAATCCAAAGATGATCCGAAGATGTAAATACAATAGTAAAAAGTCCTATTTATACTAAACTAGTTACTAGGGTTTACAGAAATGAGTAAATGATGCAGAAATCTACTTCTGGGGCCCACTTGGTGTGTGCTTGGGCTGAGCATTGAGCTTTACACGTGTAGAGGCTTCTCTTGGAGTTGAACGCCAGTTTGTAACCTGTTTCTGGCGTTTAACTCCACTTTGCAACTTGTTTCTGGCGTTTAACTCCAGAATGCAACATAGAACTGGCGTTGAACACCAGTTTGTGTTGTATAAACTCGGGCTAAGTATGGACTATTATATATTTCTGGAAAGCCCTGGATGTCTACTTTCCAACGCAATTGAGAGCGCGCCATATGAAGTTTGGTAGCTCCAGAAAATCCATTTTGAGTGCAGAGAGGTCAGAATCCAACAGCATCTGCAGTCCTTCTTCAACCTCTGAATATGATTTTTGCTCAAGTCCCTCAATTTCAGCCAGAAATTACCTGAAATCACAGAAAAACACACAAACTCATAGTAAAGTCCAGAGATGTGATTTTTATTTAAAAACTAATAAAAATATACTAAAAACTATGTAAAAACAATGCCAAAAAGCGTATAAATTATCCGCTCATCACTAACTATCCTCCTAGACCCACCTAATTGGGCACTAGTCCAACCTTTGCATCTCATCTTTGATGTGTCAACCAAAATGAGCCTTGATTTGCATTGCCAACCACGAAATATCCTCCTCTTACGCTTCATCCCGTAAAGTGCCCTAAGTTGACCATCCATTTCAAGCAAGCCATACTCAAGTGGGATAATAAAGCTAATAGAGATGAGTTTTACCCACTCAAGTGAAGGAGTAGACGAAAACCTAGGTAAAGAAGCTTCCAAGGATCTTGACAAAGCATGTTCAACTCCCGTCCTTCTTTTTCTAAGGACTTCCACCTCTTCATAAGATTTCCCAATTTCAACCCTTTGCTCATCAATTTTACCCAACTCTTTTCCCTTACTCACACCATAATTAGGAGGATGAGAGAAGTCTACCTCCACAACACTTTCAAATTCACCGGGAGAAATTTCTTCATGCTCAAAGGATTCTTCACCACTAAGATTTGATGCTTGATCTTTATTGCCAAGGGAACTCAATTCTTGCTCTATCCCGTCCAATTCTTCATATGGGATATGCCTTGGAGGTTGTGCACATTCCTCCTTAACATCAAATTCAATCTTCTTCGAGGGGTTTTCCTCAACTTTAGGTTCCCATGGCGGTTCCGCATCTCCTAAGTCTTCAACCCTTTCTTCCTTTTCTTCAACAATCATAGCTTCCTCTAATTATTCCAACACAAAGCAACATTCCTCATTATCCACCGGAGTTTCCAATCTCTCCTTCATTCTATGTTCTTAATTAGATTCTCCACATGTAGCCATAGGAGTTCCTTGAGTGTCCAAACGTTGGGAGGCTAATTGATTTATTACCTCATCCAAGGCAGCCATGAATTTTTGTACATCCCTTTTCATCTCCTCTTGCCCTTGAAAAAGGACACCAAGGATGTCATCCATTGGAGGTTGGGGTGGATGGGAGGGTTCATTATTTTAGAGGAAAGGTTTATAATAGGAAGGTGGTTCATCATAATATGGATGTGGTGGTTCAACACTCCCCATTTGTTCCACTTGTTGCACAACACACTCCAATCCCTTTCTCTCAAGTTGAGATTCTACAATCTCCTTCATACCCTTCTCTTCGGTTGCTCCTCTACAATTTTCCATGGACATGTTTTGCTTGTGGTATGAATCCCATGAGTCCAACTTTTGACGAAGCGTTGCTTGAAGCTAATCCATTGATTCCTTTAGGCGATCCCTTGATTCTCGTTCCAAATTGCTAACATAAGTAAGATCATATTGCCCTTGGATTGATGGACATGGATATTCTTCTATGGAGGATTGTGGTGGAAAGTAGAATTCATCTTGTGGGTGAAAATTTACATACATTGGAGGTGATTCATCTTGGTCATAGTATGGAGGAGGTGGTTGTTCTTGAAGGTATTGAGGTTGGAATGGTGGTAGTTCTATATGTGTCTCATATGGCTCAAAAGGTGGTTGGTATGGTGGATAAGGATTAGGGTCATATGGAGGTGTTTGGTGAAAAGGGGCTTGCGAGTATAGTTAAGGGCTATATTGAGGGTGTGGCTCATAGGCATATAGTGGTGGTTATTGGTAGTCATAAGGATGTCCACCATAGCTATTGGATTGATATGCACTAAGGGTTGGATTATACCTATAAGAAATCGGAGGAGGTTGTTGCCAAGAAGGTTGATTAATCCCTTGAGGCTCCTCCCATCTTTGATTGTTCCACCCTTGATTCACATCCTCATTGAAGCTTCCATTCCCAACAACATAACTGTAATCACACTCATGGCCAAAGTGATGAGAATTCATAGTAGCAAAGAATAACATACAAACTAATAGGAAACAAGAGAAACAAAATTCTACAACTAGCAAATGAAGCAACAATCAAACTATTCACAATATGAACATATTCACAATAGCCAATAACATAACACCATTGCAATTCCCCCGCAACAGTGCCATTTTGATGAAGGGAATTATTTGTATGGTCTAGAATTTTCACAAATGAAATCTCGTTGCAATTATAGTTCTAAACCAAAATCAATCCTCAATCAAAAATTTGTTTGTCACAAGTACAAATCCCAATAAAAATAATCGAAGTATTTAAATCTCGGGTTGTCTCTCAAAGAATTGCAGGGAAGTATTCTTGTTATTGGCTAAGAAGGAATGTTTTTGGGGGTTTTTTGAAATAGGGAGCAAGAAAAAAACTAATAACTAAGAAAGCTCTTGGCAAGGAATGAGAATTAGAAGTTCTATCCTCATTATCATCATCAATTGTGATAAGAATTTTCCATTGCTCCACTTAGTTAACCTCTAACTTTGAAGGAAAGTCAAGTAGATATCAACTTGAGACCATAAGTCCTAGTCAAATCATAATGAAAGACTAGCTTTAGTGGCATTCAAGTCAACTAGCAACTTCCAATTACCAATCAACAAAAGATTTTGATAACACAAGAGTCACCAATTACTCAACACAAGCCAAGAGGAAAAAAAACCTAACTCATGACTAAAAGAAACATTTCATCAAACACAACGAGGACAATAAAAATAAACATCATAAATTGCAAGAATTAAAGGAAACTAGAACTACAAAGGCAAGAAATCAACAATAGAAACCAAAGCAAATATTAAAAGACATGAAACCAATAAATTGCATTGAAGGAAATGAAAATCAACAAAAGAGTTTATAAACTAGAATTAACAAAATAAAGGAAACTAAAAGAGAAGTAAATTGCTAAAACAAATAAAAGTAAAGGAAAACTAATGCAAAGGAGAAATTGAGATCTAGATCTAAAAGGAAAATAAAACTAAGAACCCTAATCTAGAGAGAGAAGAGAGCATCTCTCTCTTTAGAATTCTACATCTAAATTAAGCTAAAGTGTATGAATGATTCCCTCTTTCATCCCCTCTTGAATTCTGCATGTAATGGCTTCAGAAATGAGTTGGATTTGGGCTTGGGAAGCTTAGAAATCGCCCCCAGCATTTTCAATTTAATGATGTCACGTGTGAGCTACGATGCGTATGCATTGGTCACGCATACGCGTCGCTCAGCATTTTCCTTCTCACGTGTACGCGTCGCCTTGTGACTTCATATTCCACGCGTGAGCGTATGTCACACGTGCGCGTCGATGAATGCACTCCAAATCCTTGATTTCCATGAGTTCTCAACTTAGCATGCTTTTCTCTTCACTCCTTTGATCCATTCCTACCCTTTTCAACCTGAATTTACTAACAAACACATTAAGGAATCTAGTGGAATCAAAGGTGGATTAAAATTAGCAATTAAGGGTCTAAAAAGTATGTTTTCACTTTCAAGCACAAATTAGGAGAAAATCATGAAACTATGCCATTTCATTGAATAAATGTGAGAAAAGTTGATAAAATTCCCTAAATTAGGCACAAGATAATCCCTAAAAATGGGGTTTATCATGCTCTTCCCATTTGCTGTGAGAGATAGAGCAAAGCAGTGGCTTGATTTTCAGCCCAAGGAGAGCCTAGACACTTGGGATAAAGTGGTAACTGGATTTTTGTCCAAATTCTTCCCACCATAGAAGCTGACTAAGCTAAGGGTGGATGTTCAGACCTTCAGGCAGAGAGATGGTGAGATCCTCTATGAAGTCTGGGAGAGGTAGAAGTTGATGACCAGGCAATGTCCTGCTGACATGTTTTCTGAATTCACCAAGCTGGAGATCTTTTATGATGGCCTCTGTGAAATGGCCAAAATATGTTTAGATAATTCTGCAGGTGGTTCATTACACATGAAGAAGACGCTTGAAGAGACTGTTGAGCTTATTGAGTTGGTTGCTAACAACCAATATCTTTACTCTTCTAATAGAAATCTTATGAACTCTGGGACTTCTCAGAAGAAAGGAGTCTTGGAGGTGGATACCTTGGATGCTATTCTTGCTCAGAACAAGGTTATGTCCCAACAAATCAATATGCTTACTCAACCTTTGAGTGTGATGCAGGTTTCAGCTATTAGTGCTCAGAATGCCCCTCAAGAGGCTCCTTATGACATGAATGGTGGCTTCATTCATGGCGAGAATTATGACTATGCTCAATTTCCTCCTGAACATGTCAACTACATGGGGAATGCCCATAGAAATCCCAATAATGATCCATATTTGATGAGCGGATATTTTATACACTTTTTGGCATCATTTTCATATAGTTTTCATTATGTTTTGTTTAAGTTTTATTATATTTTCATAGGTGGTGCATGAATCCCCGCACTTCTTACAACTGAACCAGCAAGTGCACTGGGTCGTCCAAGTAATACCTGAGCGAGTCAAGGTCGATCCCACAAGGATTGTGGTTTGAAGCAAACAATGGTTATCTTGTAGGTCTTAGTCAGGAAGATAGAGGAGTTATTGGTTTGAATTTGGTTAAACGCATAAAAGGAATAAAGAAAAGTGTATCAAATACTTTGTGAATTGGAATGTAAGCAGAGATAAGAAATTAGTTAAGGTTTTGAGATGCTTTGTACTTCTGGATTAACTCTGGTATTATTGTCTTCTTCAATTATGAATGATTTCTTCTATGGCAGGCTGTATATGATCAATGTTGTATGACCGCGGTCACCAATCTCCTCCAGATCTGAATACCAGGGTTAGTGCACATCTAGTCTAATTGAGGATGAAGCTCTTGCAGTCCATTCTCCTTAATGATCCTACTCAAAATGACACAGAGAAGGTCAGATCTTCTGGATCAGAGAATGCTACACCTTTGGATTCTAGCCTCTACCACAGAGATCCTAATCTCGCCGTAATTCAGCTGAACTGGTGTCTCGAGAAGTCCCCAATGAAGTCGTGGATTAACCGTCTGAGAGCTGTATAATCAAGCTGGTGGTTCGATGCTTTCCTAGCCCGTATTCACATGAACCCAAGAAGACAGGGTGGTTGTCAGGCACGTGTTCTTAGTATGAAGAATGGAGCTGATTATCACGGATCATCCAAATCATCATGTTGAAGAATGAATATACATCTTAGAATTGAATCAAACACGGATTAAAGAGAGACAGTAATACTTTTATTAATTCATAGAACTCAGTAGGGCTCCTCTTCTCAACCTAGGAGGTTTAGAAACTCATACTGATAGGAAAATACAGTGATAAATTCGAAATATGCTGGGAGAGATCCTAAACAAGTGTGATCTTTTCCCTTAAATACTAAACTAATGACTAGTAAGGGTAAAACAGTCTTTTTAGTGCTAAAATCCACTTCTGGGCCCACTTGCTGAGTGTTTGGGCTGAGCTTTGATGAGATCCATGTGCTATGAGGGCTCTATGGTGTTGAACGCTGGCTAGGGAGTCCTCTTTGGGCGTTTGGACGCTGGTCTCTTCTCCTTGAGCGCTGGACGCCTAGAATGGGGCAGGAGGCTGGCGTTAGATGCCAGTTTTGGGGCTTCTAATCTGAAGCAAAGCATAGACTATTATATATTTCTGGAAAGCTCTGGAACTTAGATTTCCATATCCGTTAAGAACGCTCTATTTGAACTCCTGTAGCTCCAGAAAAGGCCTTCTGAAGGCAAGGAGGTTAGATTTGGATAGCATCTGCAGTGCTTTCTTTGTCTCTGAATCAGACTTTAGCTCCAGCTCCTCAATTTCAGCCAGAAAATACCTAAAATACAAAATCGAAGTAGACTAAAAAAATATGAATTCAACACTAAAACCTATGAAAACTCAATGAAAATTAAACAAAACTTCTTAAAAACTATATGAAAATGATGCCAAAAAGCGTATAAAATATCCGCTCATCACAACATCAAACTTAAACAATTGCTTGTCACCATGCAACTAAAAAAAAGTAGGATAAAAATAAGAGTAAGATATAATAAATCTCAGAGTTTCCAATGAAGCTCAGTTTCAATTAGATAAGCGGGACTTAGTAGCTTTTTGCTTCTAAATAGTTTTGGCATCTCACTATCCATTGAATCTCATAAATGTTAGTCACTTTAAGAACTTAGATTCTAGATGATACTATTGACTCTCCTAGTTCAGTTCTTTTTTATTCTTGAACACAGTTTTCAGAGTCTTGGCCGTAACCCTAAGCAATTTGTTTTCCACTATTACCACCGGATATATAAATGCCGCAGACACTTTAACTGGGTGATCCCTTTCAGATTGTGATTTAGTTTTGTTGGAATCCCCAGATAGAGGAGTCCAGAGTTCTTAAGCACACTCTTTTTTTTGCTTTTGACCACGACTTTAACTGCTCAATCTCAAGCTTTTCATTTGACACCTTCACACCACAAGCACATGGTTAGGGACAGCTTGGTTGAGCCACTTAGGTCAGGATTTTATTCCTTATAAGCCCTCATAACCATTGATGCTCAAAGCCTTGGGTCCTTTTACCCTTGCTTTTTGGTTTAAAGGGTTACTGACTTTTTGCTCTTGCCTTTTGGTTTACAGAGCTAATGGTTTTTTCTTTCTTTTTCTATTCTTCTTTTTTTTCGCCATTTTTTTGCCATTTTTTTTGCATTCATCGTTGATGCCAGGGCATCTTAGCTAGTTTTACTAGCTATTTTTTTTGTGTTTTAGGTTAGTTTCATGCATTTTCTTAGGTAATAAGCAAGCAATTGGTTGAATATGCATTCATACCTTGATTCAAGCAAATATTGTGAATTTGGAACATTTGCATGAGGAAAATGCTAGAATTGAATGATAAAATGAATGATGTAGGATCTCATGCTTTAGAGGAAAGTTTTGATGCACTTTGTTTGTTTCATTTCAGGCCAAAAGAAGCAGAGAAGAGCCACGTTAGTGGCTACGTTAGTACCACTAACGTGGCCATTAACGTAGAAGGGAAGCAAGCTTGCAATATTAGTGGTGAAGTGAACACCACTAACGTTAGAAAGGCCAACATAAGCCCATGTTAGTGGCCACGTTAGTGCCACTAACTTGGGCATCAACGTAGAGCAAAAAGGGAGCCAACATTAGTGACACTAACTTTGTCAGTAACGTTGGGAATGGCCTAGGATACCCACATTAGTGGCCATGTTAAGACCACTAACGTGGGTATTAACGTGGAGCAAGAGG
>NC_029788.2:62686581-62719161 GCF_000816755.2 Arachis ipaensis
GTTAGTGACTCTAACTTTGTCACTAACGTTGAAAATGGCCAAGAAGCCTACGTTAGTGGCCACGTTAGTGCTACTAACGTGGGCACTACCATAGAAAGGGAAGAAGTTTACAACGTTAGTGACAAAGTTAGTGTCACTAACATCTTCGAGCCAAGGTATGCCCACGTTAATGGCCATGTTAGCACCACTAACGTGAGCCTTAACGTGGAAGAAGGAATGATTGTAGCATTAATGGTGAAGTTAACACCATCAACGTTGTCAAGGATTAGGATAGGCAACGTTAGTGATCACGTTAGTGCCACTAACGTTGGGGTTAACATAGCTCAAGAGGGTTGGGACGTTAGTAGCAAAGTTAGCGTCACTAACGTCTTTGAACCAGAATTTATACTTAACGTTAACCACACTAACGCCTTGACTAACGTAAATTATACCTGACTCAACTTCTTTCAGCAAGCTGAGCTAAGCCCACTGAGACTGTAACTGCTTCAACTAAAGCTCAAAGGCCCAGATCTAAGACTTGCAGGGCACACTGGAGATCAGAGAAGTAGTATATATAGGGGTAGTTTTGAACTAGAAAGTTAGATCAGGACCAGGGGATCCAAGATTGTAAACACTCTATTTTACTTTCTCTGTAATTCAGTTTTACTTTCAATGTATATTTCATCTTCAATTTCCATTCCCAGAGCTATGAACAACTAAACCCCTCTTCATTGGGTTAGGGAGCTCTGTTGTAATTCAATAGATCAATAATAGTTTTCGTTCTTCTTCCTCTTTCTTTTCTCTTGATTTACTTGAAAGCTTTCGATCTTCATAATAAGTGGATAATTGTCTTGGAGGAGAAATTATTCATACTTGGATTTCCTCTGACCCTTGGAAGTGGAATGAGGAAATCATGCTAGAAATGCTTTCTAATGTTGGACTGGGTTGGGGTTTGGATGGATATGGTGACATATAATCCTACCAATACTTTGATCTAGAAAAACATGTGGTATAATCAGTGACCATACTTCATCTCTTCCCACGAGCAATTAAATCAAGGAATTGGACAATTGTTCAAGCTTAGAGAGATTGAATTGCCAAGGAATTGGGATCCAATCACTTAAGATTGCCAAGGAGATTAATGAATGCATTGATTGAGGAAGAGATGAGAATGAACTTGATCTGGAGAATGCAATATCTCCTAAACCCAATGAGTTCCTCTATTTTCGATCTTGCCTATTCTTTAATTTCTGCTATTTACATTCATGCTCATCACCCCCATTCCCATTTAGATTTTTGCAATTTACTTTCTGCACTTTATATTCTGCCATTTTCTTCCAGCCATTTACATTTTTTGTCTTTTACTTTTCCCGCCATTTAATTTTTTGCAACTCTCAATCCAATTCTACTTAGTTGAACTAGAATACTCCTCTAATTAAAGTTGCTCAATCAATCAATCTCTGTGGGATTCGACCTCATTGTATTTTGAATTTTTACTTGACGACAATTCGATATACTTGCCGAGAGAAATTTGTTGAGAGATAAATTCCCGTGCATGAAGTTTATGGCGCCGTTGCCGGGGATTGATTATGTATTGACAATTATTAAATTGGAGGATAACTAGATTGAACACTTTTCTTTTCTTTTGTTAACTTTTATTTCAGTTTATTTATCTTTATTTTTTGCAAATTGCGTTGTTTCATCTGTTATTTACATTCGAAATCCACTAATTCACTAACTGTTCCATATATTTCTTTAACCAATCTGACGATATTTCTTAACAATATTGATCCCTTCACTTACTTCGCTTTGCATGTTTTACTGTGTGTATGACAGGTAAAAGGGGAGGAGCTTCAACCTCTTTTGAAAGTGAACTTGAGAGGATCTTTCTTAGACTAAAGAGGGAAGCCAGAGGTAAAGGCATAGTGGGTGAAGAAGAGTTGGAAGAAGATCTAGACGTCACTATGGAGGAGGAAGCTCGTAACCATGTTGGAGAAGGTGCTGGAAATCATGCTGGGAAGGAGAGAAGAGTGTTAGGTTCCTACATCAATCTCAATCCTGGGAATTGTGGGAGCAGCATCCTAAAGCCAACCATTCATGCCAACAACTTTGAGCTAAAACCACAACTCATCACCCTGGTTTAAAATAATTGCTCATTTGGAGGAAGTGCCCAAGAAGACCCCAACAAACATCTAACCACCTTCCTGAGAATCTGTGATACTGTGAAGGCCAATGGTGTTCATCCTGACACCTATAGATTGCTTTTGTTCCTCTTTTCTCTTAAGGACAAAGCATCTAAGTGGCTAGAGTCATTTCCTAAAGAAAGCCTTACCACTTGGGAGGATGTGGTTAACAAGTTCTTGGCAAAGTTTTACCCTCTCCAAAAAGTCAATAGATTAAGGGCTGAGGTGCAAACATTTAGGCAACAAGATGGTGAAACTCTCTATGAAGCATGGGAGAGATACAAGAAGTTAACAAGATGGTGCCCACCAGATATATTCAACGAATGGGTGTAGCTGCATATTTTCTATGAAGGCTTGTCTTATGAATCAAAGAATGCCTTGGATCACTCTTCAAGAGGTTCTCTCAATAAGAAAAAGACAATTGAAGAGGCCATAGACATCATAGAAACTGTGGCCAACAACGAATTCTTCTATGCCTCTGATAGGAGCAACAACAGAGGAGTGATGGAGTTGAGTCACATGGATGCGTTGCTAGCTCAAAACAAGTTGATCACTAATCAACTAGCAGAGCTTACCAAGCAGATGGAGAGGAATCAAGTTGCAGCAATCAATACTCAACCGCCAGCCCAAGAAAGAGTGAATGCAGAGAAAGAAGGTGATTGGGAGCAAGAAAATCATGTTGGAAACTCATCAAGACCACCCCATGATCTATACTCCAAGACTTATAATCCTGGTTGGAAGAACCACCCAAACTTTAGGTGGGGAAACCAGTAAAACCAAGGCCAAGATCATAGACCTCACAACTCCAACCAATATAACAATCCCACCTACCAATACCCCAATCAAAGATCATACCAACCCCTACACAATAACTCTTCCCAGTCTCCATATCAAGCACCAAATAGCCAACCTCAACCCCCTAATTCCAACTTACCATCACCATCTAAGGATAGACTATCCCGAATTGAAACCCTGCTTGAAAATCTTTGCAAGGAATCTCAAGACAACAGAACATTCAAGGATGAAGTAAGTCTAAAATGAAGAACCAAGGGGAGACCATCAAGAAGCTTGAATCTCAAGTAGGGTACCTTTGTCAATAAATCCCTAAATTTAATAATAGTTTCCAAGTGATACTGAGAAGAATCCAAGAGGAGAAATAAATAATGTGAGATGGGAAGAATGTAAGGCCATTACTCTAAGAGATGAAGAAATTTTGGAGGAAGAGAATTGCAGGACAGTAGAGCATACTCAAGGGGCTTCAAAGGAAAAGTTGGAAGAGAAGGAACAAGGAATAGACACTGCACAAATGAAGGAACCAATGGAGAAGGAAATCTTGAGCCCCTATGTACCAAAAGCACCATTCCCTTAGAGACTCAGGAGTGGTGAAAAAGAGAAGTCATATTCAAGGTTCCCAGATATGTTTGCATCTTTTCACATCAACATTCCTTTCATTGAAGCCCTCCAACAGATGCTTTCATACATTAAGTGCATGAAGGAGTTGCTAACCAAGAAAAATCCATTGAAGGGTGGACAAACAGTAGTGATGAATAAAAAATGTAGTGCTCTTATCCAAAAGGAACTACCCACAAATAAGAAGGATCCAGGGAGTTTCCACATCCCTTGTGCCATAGGAGACACAATGATAGATAGAGGTTTTTGTGATCTAGGAGAAAGTATAAACCTAATACCTCTGTCTCTCATGAAAAAGCTACAAATCAATGAGTTAAAATCCACTGATGTGATCCTTCAGCTAGTTGATAAGAACCAAAAACAAGCACTAGGAGTAGTTGAAAATGTACTGGTAAATGTGGGGAAGTACTTCCTCCCTACAGATTTTGTTGTTCTTGAGATGGAAGAAAGTTATCTTCATCCAATCATTTTGGGGAGACCATTCTTAGCAACAGCCAGAGCACTCATTGATGTTGAGCAAGGAGAGTTAATATTGAGAATACATGATGAGCAACTTACCTTTCATGTCTTCAAGCCCTCACATGAATCTGAACAAGAGAGCAAAAAGCTGGAGGATTATCATAATGAAGTGTTTTTGGAGGAAATAAGCAGTGAATCACAAGCAGAACCTCTGAAGACTTCAGTGGTAGAAAAATAAGAAGTTCGAGTGATACAACAACCAAGGGAATCCAAGGAGGAGCTAGAACCACAGGATCCAAAAGAAACCATCAACCAGGACCCTCCTGACATAAGAATCACCAAAGCACCACTTGAAGGAGAGAGGAGGATTGGGAAAAAGGTACCAAGGAGATGGAAGAATAAGAAGATCCCTACAGAGGACTTTTCTCCAAGAGACAGAGTAATATCAATCCACCATCATCTAAGCCCACCTCATCTCCCTATAATACCATCTCAACTGCCTTAAGTGTATACAATCAATAGAATCCTCTCCTTAGAGCATGTAGGGATTCTCAAGGAAGCAAGTGGAGATAAATTCACTGTGAGAGGAGAAGACTTGAGACATTATGATCCTCCCTGACAAAAATCAACCGTCAAGCTAATGATGTTAAAAGGGCACTTGTTGGGAGGCAACCCAACCAGAGGTAAACCCTTCTTGTGAATTTTCTTTTTGAGTAATAAAAGATCAAATAACCTTCTGTGTATTGCAAGGAATTAAGTTTGGTGTTTTATGCCAAAAGTGAGGATTTCATAATGCAATAATTCAAGGACAAATGTGTGAAACTAAATTTGGTGTTCCACCAAGAAGTTCACACGAACACACTGCAATCCTTCAATTATCATAAGATATCACTAATTTCAAGCAACCACAGGAATAAGTTGACCCTCCAGCCTAGCTTAATATATTTTTCCAAGGAGATTAAAGGTACGTATGACATTGTGCATGCAATTCATTGCTCAAGGAAGTAAGCAAAGAATTAAGTTTGGCGTTGACTGATGACTTGCATCATTTACCCTTCTTTCTTGCATAAAGAGGACCATAAAAGAGAATAAATCACATTTGATCAGTACAATTCATGCATTATTTGATGGATATTATGGTACACTACCTTGAGATGAGTTGTGCTGAATATCAGGTGAAAAAGGCATCAAAAATGGGAAGAAAGCAATAAAGAAGTTGGGCGTGTGAAACTAGCGTGTCACTTAGAACAAATGCCACAAAAATGCACTGGCGTGGCACGCCAGTACTAAAATCCAGAGAAGAATTCCCAAGCATTCATATGGGCGTGGCACGCCAGGAACTAGGCATGGCACGCTAGTACAAAGTTCCAGAGAGCAACAATGGAGGACACAAAAGGGGCATGGCACGCCATGTTGGGTGTGGCACGCCTAACCCATCAGCCATTATGGGCGTGCCACTTGAGCCAAGAGGCGTGGCACGCCAACTCATCACTCCAGGGGGAACCATCACTATGGCGTGCCACTTGGTATCGAAGGCGTGGCACGCTAACTCCAAAAAGTCACTTGGGCATGCCACTTGAGAATCCAGGTGTGGCACGCCAAGCTTGAAGAGTCCACAAATGTATGGGCGTTCCATTTGAACAGCATGGCATGGCACGCTAGTACAAAAATCCAGAGAAGGGGCTGAAGGCAATTGAAGACTGGGCGTGCCACTTGAAGTCGAAGGCGTGGCACGCCAAGCTCTAAATCTCACTTAGGCATGCCACCTGAGCGACCAGGCATGGCACGCCAATGCACAAAGAGGCCAAACTAAGTGCTGGGCATGCCACTTGATGTCGAAGGCATGGCACGCCAACCCATGAATCTCACTATGGCGTGCCACTTGAGTACTGGGCATGGCACGCCAGCTACTGGAACCAAGGCAAGATTATGGGCGTGGCACGCCAGCCTCTAGGCGTGGCACGCTAGTATAAGTTTTCAGAGAGGGTGAAGGAGGCCAAATACATGGAGCGTGCCACTTGGTGTTGAAGGCATGGCACGCCATCCACTATTCCTCACTTGGGCGTGCCACTTGAATCCCAGGCATGGCACGCCAGTGTCATTCAGAGAGCAAAAGAACCATTGGGGCGTGCCACTTGAGTTCGTGGCGTGGCACGCCAGACCCTGGGCATGCCACGCTAGTTCAACTTTCCAGAAAGCTTGGTCAAGCATGCAACAAGGGCGTGGCACGCCATACCCTGGGCATCCCACGCTAGTTCAAGTTTCCAGAGGCAAAGAGAAGTGGAAAAAGGCTGGGGCGTGCCACTTAAGCTCAAAGGCGTGGCACGCCATGCTACCTGGGCATTAAAGACCCTGGGCGTGCCACTTAAGCTCGAAGGCGTGGCACGCCAGGAGTGTCATTGAAGGAAAGCGTGCCACTTGAGGGATTGAGCGTGGCACGCCAAGCCAGAATTGAGGGAGCACGTGACACGCCACTGAAGCGCCAATCACACGCCAGCTGGAAAGTCATGCTTATTGAGTTTCTTTTCCCTCCAAAATGTAATTTTCCTTTTTCACTTTTGTAATTCTTTTATTTTTGCTAGGAGTAGTATAAATACCCCTAAGAAGTACTGAAGATGGGGTTAAGCAGTTAGAGATAGCAGTTTTAGATTCACTTTTACACTTCATCATCTTCTTTACTTTGAGTACTTTTCTTTGAGCTATGAGTAGCTAAATTCCCTCTCATTGAGAGAGGGAGCTCTGTTGTACCTGATGGATTGATGATAGTGAAATTCTTCTTCTCTTCATCTTCTCTTTGATTTGCTAGAAGGAATTTCGTTCTTAATGCTTAGTGTTCAATTATTTTGGAAAAGAGATTGAATGCAAAATGGGTTTCATGGGAACCTTGGGAAAGGAAACATGAAACCATGCTTGAAATCCCTTCTCACAATTGAGTAGGATCTGGGTTTTGGTGTTTGGATATGATGACATATAATCCTCCCTCTACTTGGACCTATGATAATGTGTGGTATAATCAGGGACCAAGCATATCTCTCTTCATGAACAACTAGACCAAGGAATTGGCTATTGATCAAGATCTGAGAGATTGAGTCACCAAGGGATTGGGGCTCAATCAATCATGATTGCCAAGAGGTCAATGAGTTGCATGATTGAAGAGGATATAAGCTGAAGTTGATCCAAAGAGACAACATCTCCTAATCTCAATGAATCTCCCCATTCTTATCTACCACTTTCTTTATAGCTTATTTTTACATTCTGCAATTTCACATTCCCATTTACATTCAAGTCATTTATGATTCTGCACTTTACATTCTGTTATTTCCATTTTTGCACTTTATTGCTTTCCTTTACATTTTAGTCATTTACATTTCTACCATTTATAATTCTACAAATCACAATCTATCTGTTTTGCTTGACTAATTCATCAATTGATTAAAACTGCTCAAATTTGCTAATCTCTGTGGATATGATCCCACTCCACTGTGGGCTATTACTTGACGATAAATTTGGTGCACTTGCCAAAAGAACTAATTCACCAATTTTTTGAATGGGGGTGTAAATTGGACTCATCATTGACACACCAAAATAAGTTCAGAAGCTTACAGGCACACATGAATGCTAACAACTCAAGTGCTTGGGAAGCAAGCAACTTTCATTACCTTCGCAGGAAAAGCAGTCAATCTTTTAAAAGAAATGTGCAGCTGATGCACCACTATTTCGTGATACATCATGTGCTTAATTGAGTGGATTTTATCCACTAAACTCATGCTTATTCGTATAATTCGCATGTTTTACAATTTCCTTCCTGATTTTGTGCTATGATTGAAAACATGCTTCGTTGCTCTTAAATTGCTAATTAATAATCCTCTCTTATTACCATTCGATACCGTGATATGTGTGTTAAGTGATTTCAGGGTTTACAGGGCAGGAATGGCTCAGAGGATGGAAAGGAAGCATGCAAAAGTGGAAGGAATACAAGAAACTGAAGGAATTGCAAAAGCCGTCCAGCCTGACCTTCTGGTACTAAATCGACCATAACTTGAGCTACAGAGGTCCAAATGAGGCGGTTCCAGTTACGTTGGAAAGCTAACATCCAAGGCTTCGTAGAGATATATAATTTACCATAGCTGCCCTGAAGATAGGCAGCGCGCACGTGTGGATCACGCGCACGCGTGACCTGGCAAAAATTAAATCCACGCGTGACTTTGCCGCGTGCTGGACATATCAGAAATCACTGGGGGTGATTTCTGGGCTTTTTTTAACCCAGTTTTTGGTCTAGAAAACATAGATTAAAGGCTATAAAGTGGGAGAATCAATCAATTCATCGACACAACTTTCATATTCATAATTTTAGGTTTTCATATTCATATCTCTCATCTCTCTTAGATTTTAGGATTAGGATTTCATTGTTTTCCTCATTCCAGGTTCAATATTCTTTTAATTTATGTTCTCTTATACTTTTAATTATTCTATTACTTTAGTTTGTTTATTTTGCCAAATTGGTTTATGGATTCTTATGTTTAATTTGATTTTCTATTTAATATAATTTGAGGTATTTCAGATTTATGATTGCTTTCTTTAATTTATGTTATTGATGCTTCCAATTAATCTTCTTCTGGTCAAGGCATTTTTATTCGAGTAGATTTTCTCCCTCTTTGGCTTTGGTTGAGTAATTGGTAACACTTGAGTTGTCAAACTCAGCTGTTGATTGAAAATTAGAAATTGCTGATTGATTTGGATCCCTCTAAAGCTAGTCTTTCCATAGGAGTTGACTAGGACTTGAGGAATCAAATTGATTAGTCCACTTGACTTTCCTTTATTTAGTAAGGGTTAACTAAGTGGGAGCAATAACAATTCTCATCACACCTAATAAGAATAACTACGATGGGATTTCCAGTTCTCACTACAACATTTTTGGTCTATGGCCACGGTTTTTTTGGTCACGGTAAAAAACCGTGACCATAGACCCTCTATGGTCACGGTTTTTTACCGTGACCAAAAAAAAAAGCTATGGTCACGGTTTTAAGAAAAAGGGTGACCATAGAGTATCTATGGTCACGGTTTTTTAAAAAAGGGTGGGATAAAAGGGTCTATGGTCACGGTTTTGGGGGGTGACCTAAAAGAGTCTATGGTCACGGTTTTTTACAGTGACCAAAAAAGGTCTATGGTCACGGTTTTGGGGGGTGACCTAAAGTGGTCTATGGTCACGGTTTTGGGGGGTGGCCTAAAAGGGTCTATGGTCACGGTTTTGGGGGTGACCTAAAGGGGTCTATGGTCACGGTTTTTTACAGTGACCAAAAAGGATCTATGGTCACGGTTTTTCAAAAAACGGTGACCTAAAAGGGTCTATGGTCACGGTTTTGAGGGGTGACCTAAAGTGGTCTTTGGTCACGGTTTTGGGGGTGGCCTAAAAGAGTCTATGGTCACGGTTTTTGGGGGTGGCCTAAAGGGGTCTATGGTCACGGTTTTGGTGAGTGGCCCAAAAGAGTCTATGGTCACGGTTTTTTGAAAGGGTGACCTAAAAGGGTCTATGGTCACGGTTTTTAAGAGTGACCTAAAGGTATCTATGGTCACGGTTTTTTAGAGTGACCTAAAGATATCTATGTTCTATTTTCTTAAATATGAAAGCTAATTATTTTATTTAAATAAATTATCTTTATTATTATTATTTAATTTATATTTAGCAAATCCATTTTTAAGAATATAATTAATTTAATGTATATACATACGGTGCAAAAAAAAGATTACATCGAGTTCAATTTTTTGTATTGCCACACCTTAAAAACTACTCAAACCATTCAGCATTCATCACAAAAATTGAATAAATACAAGTATTTTTATTAAATAGCATGGCAGTTACATTTTTAACTCTTAAGTAATTATTATTTTTATAAATTTTAATAAATTCCATTCACATAAACTTTCATGTAAAATTAGATAGCCAATTAAGTTTTTTTGTAATCAACACTTTCGTGTGTGTCTATTTGTGTGCATTTCCCTTATATTGTTACTATATATAAAATATGAAATCTTCATCTTCGTTGTGGATTTTTGTTATTAATAATGTGATGATCAATTTTAGAAAAACCAATAAAAGAAATGTATTTAGCTGTACAATATCATTTTAACTTATACTGATATGCTTGTATGGTCTTATAATCTTATTATCTTCTAATCGAAAAAGTAAGTGCATCTAAAGAGTGCCCCCCCAAATTTCCCCATTCCCTCCCCAAATTTCCCCATTCCCTCCTCATCATCTTCTAAGTTCCTAAGTTAGGGTTAAAAGAAATAAGAGAACCATAGGGCCTGCCCATCCACGCGCACCCTCCTCCCCTCTCTCGTCGTTTCAATGCCCGTCCGTTAGAAGCCATCACTCCTTTCTTCACAAAGACACAAACCCATCGCTCCTCTCTTCTTCTCTGAGGACCATAGTCCATAGAAGCCACAAATCGAGTAGCTGCTGCATGCGTCCTATAGCCACCGCAGCGATGGGTTCGACCACCACAGCCCCCATCGATCCTCTCTTCTTCTCTGAGGACCATAGTCCATAGAAGCCACGAATCGAGCAGCTGCTGCGTCCTGTAGCCACCGCAGCGACGGGTTCGACCACCACAGCCCCCACCGCTCCTCTCTTCTTCTCTGAGGACCATAGTCCATAGAAACCACGAATCGAGCAGCTGCTGCGTCCTGTAGCCACCACAGCGACGGGTTCGACCAACACAGCCCCACCGCGCCGTTGTCGTCGCCGAGCTCGCCTTCTCTATGTTCGCCGGTGTCGCCTCCTCTACCATCACCGTTGCTCGCCTTCCTCCTCGCCGCCGGTAAGTAATACTTTGTTCACAAACTTTGCAGCCATTTCCTCGGCGTCTGCTTGCTGGTTTAGGGTTTAGAAGTTGATTTTCTGATTAGCTGGATTAGCTGGATTAGCTTAGGTTATTGTTAGTAATTTGTTAGTAATTCATTTGCTGAGTAGCTGGATTTTCTGAGGTTATTGTTTGCTGGAATAGATTTATTTGTTTTTTCTTATTTTCTCTTCATGATTTTTTTTCCCAGGTTATTATTTGCTTGCTGAGCTTATTGTTTGTTGAGCTTATTGTTACTCTATTTGTGATTTGGTTGTTATTTCTGATTTTCTGTTCATGATTTTTTTTTTTTTAGGTTATTATTTGCTTGCTGAGCTTATTGTTATTCTATTCATGATTTGTTTGGTGAGCTTTTTTGTTGCTGAGCTTAATTTATTTTGTCATTGGTTGCTGAGTTTATTGGTTGCTGAGGCCTGAGAGTTTTTGTTGTATGTTACAGGCAAAACCCAGTCGCCGGTCACCAGCTTCGAAGGCCAGGTTATTGTTAGTAATTTGTTAGTAATTCATTTGCTGAGTAGCTGGATTTTCTGAGGTTATTGTTTGCTGGAATAGATTTATTTGGTTTTTCTTATTTTCTCTTCATGATTTTTTTTTGCCCAGGTTATTATTTGCTTACTGAGCTTATTGTTTGTTGAGCTTATTGTTACTCTATTCGTGATTTGGTTGTTATTTCTGATTTTCTGTTCATGATTTTATTTTTTGAGGTTATTATTTGCTTGCTGAGCTTATTGTTATTCTATTCATGATTTGTTTGGTGAGCTTTTTTTGTTGCTGAGCTTAATTTATTTTGTCATTGGTTGCTGAGTTTATTGGTTGCTGAGGCATGAGGGTTTTTGTTGTATGTTACAGGCAAAACCCAGTCGCCGGTCACCAGCTTCGAAGGCCACCGTTCGTCGAAGTCTTGCTCCAACCCGTGAAGCTGGGCATCAGCCCCGCTGGTGTGCATAGCCCTCAAAGCTCTTCGTGTCAGCACTCATTCATACCATTGAGTATTCCAAGTAAGTTTCTTTCTTTTCTTTTCAATTTAATTAGTTTAGTTTTTACAATTAGCAAAGTTTTTTCAATTTGATCTCATAATTTCAATTCTAATGAGCATTTGATCTCATAATTTCAATTAGCTAAGTTTTCTAATTTGCTAATTTAATACTTTATTCTAATTAGTGAAACAAGTTTTTAATGTTATCGTTTCAGTTTTAAGAACATTCCCTCCCCTGCCCCCTTTCCCAAAATTTCAAGAAAGATATAAATATAATTTTTTTTATATTGTTGTATGATGCAACAGTGAACAATGAGTCAAGTTTGTTAATATTGCAATTTGAATTTTGAAGCTTATGATGAGAATTTTGTATCAACTCTATCGATGTGAAGTTTGGCACATTTTTTGTTTCTTCAGAGTACTGGGCAGGAAGGTTTGAATAAGATATTGGTAGCTGCACATCACAAGATTTTTACTAAGATGTACTTGATCCTTAGAGTGGCATAGTAATGCTTTAATAAAGTAGAGCACCTAATGGAAACAAATATCTTGACATATTAGGTTGCTGTTTGATTAGGTTAGCTTAGTTGAATTAGGTGGTTAGGTAGTCAATTGATTTTGTAGTGGATTTAGGTTTGAACTCTGATGTTTATTCTATCTGAAATTGATTTTCCTGTGCCAATAATGACTTGCCCTGTTCTAATTTAGTTTCATGCTGCTGGTTTATTGATCTGTTCTGTGCTAAATTAGTTTGCTTGGTGCTGTTGATTAGGTTTAAACTGTTATTGATCCTATGTTGCTATTTCATTGATTTACTTTTGTGCTAAACTGGTTTATATGATGCTGCTGCATAGTATTATTGCTGCCTTGTTCTTGTGTTGGCTACTGCTACTTAATTTGTACCTTGAAGCAATGACTTTGCCCAAAGTTGAAATCTCAGTTCAGAAATAATAATGTCATATTATTGTAATTATAGTTAGTATACAATATAAACTAATTATTGTTTGATATAAACTAATTATCAACGAAGGTTGCTATTTTGACAAGCTGTTTTGACTACACCATGAATGGATACTCAAGAATTTTCCAAGACTATTACAAAGTGAAAGAAATACCAAGACACATTCAAAATAATTAAACGGAAGACGCGTATTTTGAATTTTAAGTTCAAATCCCATTTTTGGGTCTCCTTTTTGACATGTTCACTTGTTTTATGTTTCACCCTTTTAATGTATTAAACAATAATGCTTATGTCATTTTCTTCTATCTATTTTTATAAGTAACTTGATTAACCTTCTACTTGATTATCAATTATCATAACTCAGTGTTAAAAAAATAAAATTAAAAAAAATATAGTTTTTCTTTTTTCAAATAAAATTTATAGGGAATGGAGGTTTAATAATTTAATTCTTCATATAGATTTATCTTGTCCTGAATTTTTTTGTTTTGTTTTGCATACAGGATATTGTTTTTGGACTAGTAAAGACAAAAGGAGTTGATTAGTTGTTGTGGCACAGTTGATAACAACTTCAAATGGCATCTCAAAATGAAGGAACTAAGCAGTAAGTTTATATCATACTTGATATATATTATAATTTGATCTTCTAGTTATTTAGGTAGTGTGTTTATGGTAGCTAGGTTGTCACTATAATTGGCCTATTAGACCATGTTTAGTAAGTTCAGATTTTTGCATTATTAGGTTTAATCATGTTTTGTCAAAAGATTGGATGGATTCACCAAGATTTGAGAATGACTACATAGTTGGTGTAAATAGTTTTTTAGAGTTTGCCTTCGTAAAGGGAAAACCAGTTTAAGGAGGGGGTGACCATAGAGACTATGGCCACGGTGAAAACCGTGACCATAGATAGGGCTATGGTCACGGTTTTAAGGAGGGATGACCATAGAGGCTATGGTCACGGTGAAAAATCGTGACCATAGATAGGGCTATGGTCACGGTTTTAGGTGGGGTGACCATAGAGGCTATGGCCACGTTGAAAAATCGTGACCATAGACAGGCTATGGTCACGGTTTTAAGTGGGGTGACCATAGAATCTATGGCCATGGTGAAAACCGTGACCATAGGTTGGGCTATGGTCATGGTTTTAAGGAGGGGTGACCATAGAGGCTATGGCCACGGTAAAAACTGTGACCATAGCCTTATCTATGGTCATAGTTTTAAGGAGGGGTGACCATAGAGGCTATGGCCACGGTGAAAACCGTGACCATAGATAAGTCTATGGTCACGGTTTTTTACCGTGACCATAGATTAACCTATGGTCACAGTAAAAAAACGTGCCCTAAAGTGTCAGATTTTAAAAATTGAAACCGTGACCATAAAAACCGTGACCATAAATAAAAAAACCGTGACCATAGACCTATGGCCACGGTAAAAAACCGTGACCATAGGTCCAAAACCATGACCATAGATCTATGGTCACCCTTTTTACTAGCTATGGTCACAGTTTTTTACCGTGACCATAGGCCTTTTTTTTGTAGTGTCTCATACCTTGCCAAGAGTTTTTCTAGTTATTAATTTAATTTCCTGCCAATTTATTTTTCTGTTCCCTATTTCAAAAACCCAAAAATGTATCCTTTTTCATAGCCAATAATAAATCATACTTCCCTACAATTCCTTAAGAGATGACCCGAGGTTTAAATACTTCGGTTAAATATTTTATTGGATTTGTTACTTGTGACAACCAAAACTTTTGTACGAAGGGAATTCTTGTCGGTCTAGAAGCTATACCTACAAGTTGATTTGATTTCTAAAAATTCTAGATTGCGCGAGAATTTCGTTCGTCAAAATGGCGCCGTTCATCCGGGGCTTCGCAACGATATATCATTTGCGTTAGGATTTCAACTTCTTCTCAGGTTCAATATTCCTTTTACTTTATATTTCTCTTTTACCTTCAGATACTTTAATGCTTTCATTTAATTACTTATGTTGCCAAATTGGCTTATGAACCATTCATGTTAGGATTTTCTTTATTTAATATAAATTGAGATATTTCAGATTTATAATTCTTATTTAGATTTTATTATTCTTGCCTTTAATTGATTAACTGGAGATTCTTGAGTTATCAAACCTATCGTGGTTGTTAATTGTTATTTCTGCTAATTGAATTGAATTCCCCTAACTCTAGTCCTTTCTTAGGAGTTGGCTAGGACTTGAGGATCTAACTAGTTAGTCCACTTGACTTTCCCTTGCTTTCGTAAAGGTTAACTAAGTGGGATTAAACTCAATTCTCATCACCATTGATAAGGATGACTAGGATAAAACTTCTGAATTTTCATACCTTGCCAAGAGTTTTATTAGATATTAATTTATTAATTCCTGCAATTTATTTTCCTTGTTCAAACCTTTTAAAACCCAAAAACACTATTTTCCATAACTAATAATAAGAACACCTCCCTGCAGTTCCTTGAGAAGACGACCCGAGGTTTGCATACTTCGGTTTATAAATTTTATTGGGTTTGTTACTTGTGACAACCAAACGTTTGTACGAAAGGATTTTCTGTTGGTTTAGAAGCTATACTTGCAACGCGATTATATTTGTGAATTTCTTTATCGATAGAAAAACCAGTTCGTCAGCCACCCATCCACCTGCACATCTCAGCATGCACCGAGGACGGTGCAATCTTTAAGTGTGGGGAGGTCGATACCGATCTCCATGGGTTAGTTATTTCCTTCTCAACACCAATGTTTAAATTTTCTTTGTTAAATTAGTTGTTGCATTTGCATGTTTGTTTGATTTTGTGCATATTTTACCACTTGGTTGAAGTAATATTCTCTTTTTCAAGAAACTTTTTATAGCATTTCACTAATTTGAATTAAAATTTTTATTGAACTTGCTTGAAGAAATATTATACTAGAACATGGTTTTGAGCTCGAACACACAAAACCTAGTAAGATTTTGAGCCTATTTGATTGGTTGCATTTTATCAACCAATATTTTATTTTTGGTGTGTGTTGTTCTCTCTAAAATTGTGATCTTTGTCTTGCTTAATTCTATATTTCCATTGTTTGATGTATGCATGAACTTATATGATTAAGACCTTTGTTTCACTAAGCTTACATACCCATATAGCCTTAACCCTTCATTATCCCTTGCAAACCAATTTGAGCATATTTTATCCCATTTGTTCTTTATTTTAGCCCATCATTAACTCTAAGCGAAAATTAATAATGTCCTTAATTTGAATCCTTGGTTAGCTTAGACTAGTGATAGTGCTCCTGAATTAAGTGTGGGAAAATTGGGTTTGGAAACATTTGGTTTAAGAATTGGGTTTTATATATCTTTATGAAAATGTGAAAAAAATGTTTAGGACAAGTTCATGCATTCAATAATTTAATCATATGCATTGAGAAAAATAAAAGAAAAAGAAATAAAAGAAAAGAAAAAGAGCAAATAATAAAAGGGGACAAAATGCCCCAAAGTAAATAGTGATAGGAATGCATATGTACTGTACTCGAATCAGGATGCATGAATATGTGAAAAACATAGTTAATGGGAAGTTAGATTTTGTATTGTAATTACATGGATTGTCTTAAGTTAGGTGGAAAGTTTAAGTTAATTAAGGATTCAGATTTTAGTCCACTTGACCAAATACAATCCTATCTTGACCCTAACCCATTACAACCCTTAAAAGACCTCTTGATATGTGTATTTGTGTATCAAATTAGTGTTGATTCGTAGAAGAAGAGCAAGCCTTAGAGATCAAGGTTAGTAGAGAATTGAGAGAATTGAACCTTAAACACCTGAGCGATTAGAGTGCATACACTTCCAGTGAGGGTTTGATGCTCGATTCTTTGTTCCCGGATTTCATGAGCTATTTTCTACTTGCAAGTTCACTTGTACTTTATTCTGTAATTTGAATTAGTGGAATCCAGTTCATATTTGTTCTTGAAAGATTTATTTACTTTTTACCAAGTACGTAAAAGCATTTAACATTTAGTTGCATTCATATAGATAGGTTGCATTTTATAAATTTTACCATTCCTTTTCACTCTCTTATAGCTTCTCTTGAACTTAGCATGAGGACATGCTAATGTTTAAGTGTGGGGAGATTTGATGCACCACTATTTCGTGGTACATCGTGTGCTTAATTGAGTGGATTTTATCCACTAAACTCACACTTATTCGTATAATTCGCATGTTTTACAATTTCCTTCCTGATTTTGTGCTATGATTGAAAACATGCTTCGTTGCTCTTAAATTGCTAATTAATAATCCTCTCCTATTACCATTCGATGCCGTGATATGTGTGTTAAGTGATTTCAGGGTTTACAGGGCAGGAATGGCTCAGAGGATGGAAAGGAAGCATGCAAAAGTGGAAGGAATACAAGAAACTGAAGGAACTGCTAAAGCTGTCCAGCCTGACCTTCTGGTACTAAATCGACCATAACTTGAGCTACAGAGGTCCCAATGAGGCGGATTCAGTTGCGTTGGAAATGTAACATCCGGGGCTTTGCAACGATATATAATTTTCCATATCTTCCCTGAATATAGGCAACGCGCAAGCGTGGATCACGCGCACACGTGACCTGGCAAAAATCCAATCCACGCTCACGCGTAACTTTGCCGCGTGCTGGACGTATTAGAAATCACCGGGGGCGATTTCTGGGCTGTTTTTGACTTAGTTTTCGGTCCAGAAAATACATATTAGAGGATATAAAGTGGGGGAATCAATCAATTCATTGACACAACTTTTATATTCATAATTTTAGGTTTTAGATGTTGTTTCTAGAGAGAGAAGCTCTCTCCTCTCTCTTAGATTTTAGGATTAGGATTTCTTCGTTTTCTTCATTCCAGGTTCAATGTTCCTTTAATTTATGTTCTCTTCTACTTTTAATTATTCTATTACTTTAGTTTGTTTATTTTGCCAAATTGATTTATAGATTCCTATGTTTAATTTGATTTTCTATTTAATATAATTTGAGGCATTTCAGATTTATGATTGCTTTCTTTAATTTATGTTATTGATGCTTCCAATTAATCTTCTCCTGGTCAAGGCATTTTTATTCGAGTAGATTTTCTCCCTCTTTGGCTTTGGTTGAGTAATTGGTGACACTTGAGTTGTCAAACTGAGCTGTTGATTGAAAATTACAAATTGCTGATTGATTTGGATCCCTCTAAAGCTAGTCTTTCCATAGGAGTTGACTAAGACTTGAGGAATCAAATTGATTAGTCCACTTAACTTTCCTTTATTTAGTAAGGGTTAACTAAGTGGGAGCAATAACAATTCTCATCACACCTAATAAGGATAACTAGGATGGGATTTTCAGTTCTCATACCTTGTCAAGAGTTTTTCTAGTTATTATATTAATTTCCTGCCAATTTATTTTCCTGTTTCCTATTTCAAAAACCCAAAAACATACCCTTTTTCATAACCAATAATAAATCATACTTCCCTGCAATTCCTTGAGAGATGACCCGAGGTTTAAATACTCCGGTTAAAAATTTTATTGGGTTTGTTACTTGTGACAACCAAAACTTTTGTACGAAAGGATTCTCTGTTGGTTTAGAAACTATACTTACAACGGGAATTTATTTGTGAAAATTCTTTACCGGCAGAAATCTGATCATTAGCAGCATCATCAAGAATCGATAAAGAAGGCTGCAAGGAATGAAGAAGATGATGATAAAAAAGCAACAAGAGGTTGTACTGCTTCTTGATAAAAGATGCCAATTGAAAGTGCACTTGTATAGATGCCAATCAATGTTCTTTTAATCTTTGATCTCTATGTTTTTGCATTTAGTTTCTTTACTTTATCTTTTTCTTGCTAGCTAGTTGCCTAGGCCACTGCACCAAAGCCTATGATTGTATGCTTGTTTCTTAAGTTCAATAAAAGAAAATATTATGAAAAACAAGAGTGAAATCCAATGTTGTAGAATAAAGTCCTAGTGATTGTGGTGGTATTTGCTAGCTAAGTTGGTTTATCAATAAGGTAAAGGGCTAAGTATCTCCTGAATTATGAGCTTGAAGTGCACTCTATGAGGCTGAGATAAATAATAAGATCCCAAAAGAGAAAAAAAGAATGAAAAAGATAGAAAAGAGTAAGAATTAAGGTTGGGCACCAATAGTTTGAACCTTGAGGCATGTGTCTGTGGTGTTTTTGCGCAAGGATCTGCTTGGATAAGTATGTTTTTAGGAGTGCTTCACCACTTGACAACTTGGGTTAACGAACCCAGGATTGTCAACTAAAAGTCCACTATCAAAAGCAACCCTGTTACAAAACACTTAGTAACCTAAAGAGGTGTTGGGCACCAAGGTCTCGGGAAAGAAATAACAAAGCATGTGCCTGTGGTGTGTATGTGTTGAGGAGAGGCTTAAGTAAGTAGGTCCTTAGGGGTGTTTCAACACCTAGCACCTTGAACCAACTGGTTCGGTAGTGTTGGTTGAAAGCTTATCTTAAAAGGTTGCCTCAACACAAAGCACTTAGCCTAAGAAAGTAATAAGCTCTAAAGAGAAAAGGAAAACAAAAGCAAAGCCAACATAAGGATCAATAAAGGTTTCATAGAAGGTAATAGAGTGAGTATTTAAGAGCATGCTATAGCTTGGAAACCAACAAGAAGATGAACCAAAACTGCCATGCATGAAATTCCATAAAACAAGGATTTGAATTCTCTGAATAAGGACTTGTAACTCTTGTATTTTCATTCATTCTTCTTATGTTCTAGCACTTGCTTGAGGACAAGCAAGATTTAAGTTTAGTGTTGTAATGCCAGCGCATCTTGGCTAGTTTTACTAGCCATTTTTTGTGTATTTTAGGTTAGTTTCATGCATTTTCTTAGGTAATAAGCAAGCAATTGGTTGAATATGCATTCATACCTTGATTCAAGCAAACATTGTGAATTTGGAACATTTGCATGAGCAAAATGCTAGAATTGGATGATAAAATAAATGATGCAGGATCCCATGCTTTAGAGCAAAGCTTTGATGCACTTTGTTTGTTTGATTTCAGGCCAAAAGAAGCAGAGAAGAGCCACGTTAGTGGCTACGTTAGTACCACTAACGTGGCCATTAACGTAGAAGGAAAGCAAGCTTGCAACGTTAGTGGTGAAGTTAACACCACTAACGTCTTTGAAGGCCATTGAAGCCCACATTAGTGGCCACGTTAGTGCCACTAACATGGGCACTAACGTGGAAGATAGGAGAAGCTCCAATGTTAGTGGTGGAGTTAACACCACTAATGTTAGGAAGGCCAACATAAGCCCACGTTAGTGGCCACGTTAGTGCCACTAACGTGGGCATCAACGTAAAGGAAAAAGGGAGCCAACATTAGTGATACTAACTTTGTCACTAACATTAGGAATGGCCTAGGATACCTACATTAGTGGCCACATTAACACCACTAACGTGGGTATTAACGTGGAGAAAGGAGAGAAGAGCCAACGTTAGTAAAGAGTCAACACACTAACTTTGTCACTAACGTTGGAAATGGCCAAGAAGCCCACGTTAGTGCCACTAACGTGGGCACTAATGTAGAAGGGAGAAGGGGTTGCAATGTTAGTGACAAAGTTAGTGCAACTAACGTCTTCGAGCCAAGGTATTCCCATGTTAATGGCCACGTTAGCACCATTAACGTGAGCCATTAACGTGGAAGAAGGAACGATTGTAGCATTAAAGGTGAAGTTAACACCATTAACGTTGTCAAGGATTAGGAAAGGCTACGTTAGTGGTCACGTTAGTGCCACTAACATTGGGGTTAACGTAGCTCAAGAGGGTTGGGACGTTAGTAACAAAGTTAGCGTCAGTAACGTCTTCGAACCAGAATTTATACTTAACGTTAACCACACTAATGCCTTGACTAATGTGAATTATACGTGACTCAACTTCTTTTAGCAAGCTGAGCTAAGCCCACTGAGACTGTAACTGCTTCAACTAAAGCTTAAAGGCCCAGATCCAAGACTTGCAGAGCTAACTAGATATTATAGAAGCAATATATATAGGGGTAGTTTTGAACTAGAAAGGGAGATCGGGACTGGGGGATCCAGGATTGTAAATACTCTATTTTACTTTCTCTGTAATTCAGTTTTACTTTCAATGTAATTTTCGTCTTCAATTTCCATTCCCAGAGCTATGAACAACTAAACCCTTCTTCATTGGGTTAGGGAGCTCTGTTATAATTCAATGGATCAATAATAGTTTTCATTCTTCTTCCTCTTTCTTTTCTCTTGATTTACTTGAAAGCTTTCGATCTTCATAACAAGTGGATAATTATCTTGGAGGAGAAATTATTCATACTTGGATTTCCTCTGACCCTTGGAAGAGGAATGAGGAAATCATGCTAGAAATGCTTTCTCATGTTGGACTGGGTTGGAGTTTGGATGGATATGGTGACATATAATCCTACCAATACTTTGATCTAGAAAAACTTGTGGTATAATCAGTGACCACACTTCATCTCTTTCCATGAGTAATTAAATCAAGGAATTGGTCAATTGTTCAAGCTTAGAGAGATTGGATTGCCAAGGAATTGGGATCCAATCACTTAAGATTGCTAACGAGATCAATGAATGCATTGATTGAGGAAGAGATGAGAATGAACTTGATCTGGAGAATGCAATATCTCCTAAACCCAATGAGTTCCCCTATTTCTGATCTTGCCCATTCTTTAATTTCTTCTATTTACATTCATGCTCATCACCCCATTCCCATTTAGATTTCTGCAATTTACTTTCTACATTTTATTTTCTGCCATTTACTTCCAGCCATTTACATATCTTGTCATTTACTTTTCCCGCCATTTAATTTTTTGCAACTCTCAATCCAATTCTGCTTAGTTCAACTAGAACATTCCTCTAATTAAAGTTGCTCAATCAATCAATCCCTGTGGGATTTGACCTCACTCTATTGTGAGTTTTTACTTGACGACATTTCAGTATAATTGCCGAGGGAAATTTGTTGAGAGACAGATTCCCGTGCATAAATCATATGTTTTTTCTTTTGCAACATGAATTTTCTTTTTCCTTGCTGCTTTTTCTTGCTTCAAGAATCAAATTTTCGATTTTTCAGATCACCAATAATACTTTTCCTTTTTCATCATTCTTTCAAGAGCTAGCATCCTGAAATTCCAACTTCAAATATGCACTGTTTATTCATTTATTCAGAAAACTAAAGCAATGCCACCACATCAAATAATTGATTATTCTTATTGTAGAACTCGAAAATTTATGAATCTTTAATTTTTTAAAAAAAATCACTATTTTATTCATGTTTAATGATGATAAGAGGAATATTTTATAGCTAATTGGAAAATAAAAATTAATTACTACTAATGTTTATGTAATTCTAAAAATTAAAAGACATAAAATAAAAATAAAGACTTAAATACTACTAGTGATCATGCAACTCTAAATTAGGATGGAAATTCATGAAACAGGAATAGGAATAATCACAGGGTTAAAACTCAACAACCTTCAACTTGAAGGGCGCTAGGCTCTTCAGTTTGAGGGGCGCTGGGCTCTTCAGGGGAGAGCTTCTGGCGCTTCAATTCCTCTATCTCACGCCCCTGCTTCTCTTGCTCTTTGATCAGTTTGCAAATCATGCTAGTCTGATCTTTCTGCTCCTCTCTGAGTTGATCCAAGGTGGTTTGCAAGTGCATCACAGACGCCTTTAGCTGATCCCAATACTCAATTGGAGGGTGATGTGCGGAAAACGATCCGACACAAAACTCACCGGCAAGTGCACCGGGTCGTATCAAGTAATAATAACTCACGGGAGTGAGGTCGATCCCACAGGGATTGAAGGATTGATCAATTTTAGTTTAGTGGTTGATTTAGTCAAGCGAATTAAGATTTGGTTGAGAGATTTGTGATTTGCAGAATTTAAATTGCATGGAAAGTAAAGGGAATGGGCAATTTGCATGAAATTAAAGAGAACTGAAATTCAAAGTGCTGAATCTTAAAGAGCAAGAAATTAAATGGCCGAAACTTAGAATGCAAGAAATGTAAATTGAAGAATCTTAAAGTGCAAGAAGAGTCAACGTTAGTGACACTAACTTTGTCACTAACGTTGGAAATGGCCAAGAAGCCCACGTTAGTGCCACTAACGTGGGCACTAATGTAGAAGGGGAAGCAGTTTGCAATGTTAGTGACAAAGTTAGTGCAACTAACGTCTTCGAGCCAAGGTATTCCCATGTTAATGGCCACGTTAGCACCATTAACGTGAGCCATTAACGTGGAAGAAGGAACGATTGTAGCATTAAAGGTGAAGTTAACACCATTAACGTTGTCAAGGATTAGGAAAGGCTACGTTAGTGGTCACGTTAGTGCCACTAACATTGGGGTTAACGTAGCTCAAGAGGGTTGGGACGTTAGTAACAAAGTTAGCGTCAGTAACGTCTTCGAACCAGAATTTATACTTAACGTTAACCACACTAATGCCTTGACTAATGTGAATTATACGTGACTCAACTTCTTTTAGCAAGCTGAGCTAAGCCCACTGAGACTGTAACTGCTTCAACTAAAGCTTAAAGGCCCAGATCCAAGACTTGCAGAGCTAACTAGATATTATAGAAGCAATATATATAGGGGTAGTTTTGAACTAGAAAGGGAGATCGGGACTGGGGGATCCAGGATTGTAAATACTCTATTTTACTTTCTCTGTAATTCAGTTTTACTTTCAATGTAATTTTCGTCTTCAATTTCCATTCCCAGAGCTATGAACAACTAAACCCTTCTTCATTGGGTTAGGGAGCTCTGTTATAATTCAATGGATCAATAATAGTTTTCATTCTTCTTCCTCTTTCTTTTCTCTTGATTTACTTGAAAGCTTTCGATCTTCATAACAAGTGGATAATTATCTTGGAGGAGAAATTATTCATACTTGGATTTCCTCTGACCCTTGGAAGAGGAATGAGGAAATCATGCTAGAAATGCTTTCTCATGTTGGACTGGGTTGGAGTTTGGATGGATATGGTGACATATAATCCTACCAATACTTTGATCTAGAAAAACTTGTGGTATAATCAGTGACCACACTTCATCTCTTTCCATGAGTAATTAAATCAAGGAATTGGTCAATTGTTCAAGCTTAGAGAGATTGGATTGCCAAGGAATTGGGATCCAATCACTTAAGATTGCTAACGAGATCAATGAATGCATTGATTGAGGAAGAGATGAGAATGAACTTGATCTGGAGAATGCAATATCTCCTAAACCCAATGAGTTCCCCTATTTCTGATCTTGCCCATTCTTTAATTTCTTCTATTTACATTCATGCTCATCACCCCATTCCCATTTAGATTTCTGCAATTTACTTTCTACATTTTATTTTCTGCCATTTACTTCCAGCCATTTACATATCTTGTCATTTACTTTTCCCGCCATTTAATTTTTTGCAACTCTCAATCCAATTCTGCTTAGTTCAACTAGAACATTCCTCTAATTAAAGTTGCTCAATCAATCAATCCCTGTGGGATTTGACCTCACTCTATTGTGAGTTTTTACTTGACGACATTTCAGTATAATTGCCGAGGGAAATTTGTTGAGAGACAGATTCCCGTGCATAAATCATATGTTTTTTCTTTTGCAACATGAATTTTCTTTTTCCTTGCTGCTTTTTCTTGCTTCAAGAATCAAATTTTCGATTTTTCAGATCACCAATAATACTTTTCCTTTTTCATCATTCTTTCAAGAGCTAGCATCCTGAAATTCCAACTTCAAATATGCACTGTTTATTCATTTATTCAGAAAACTAAAGCAATGCCACCACATCAAATAATTGATTATTCTTATTGTAGAACTCGAAAATTTATGAATCTTTAATTTTTTAAAAAAAATCACTATTTTATTCATGTTTAATGATGATAAGAGGAATATTTTATAGCTAATTGGAAAATAAAAATTAATTACTACTAATGTTTATGTAATTCTAAAAATTAAAAGACATAAAATAAAAATAAAGACTTAAATACTACTAGTGATCATGCAACTCTAAATTAGGATGGAAATTCATGAAACAGGAATAGGAATAATCACAGGGTTAAAACTCAACAACCTTCAACTTGAAGGGCGCTAGGCTCTTCAGTTTGAGGGGCGCTGGGCTCTTCAGGGGAGAGCTTCTGGCGCTTCAATTCCTCTATCTCACGCCCCTGCTTCTCTTGCTCTTTGATCAGTTTGCAAATCATGCTAGTCTGATCTTTCTGCTCCTCTCTGAGTTGATCCAAGGTGGTTTGCAAGTGCATCACAGACGCCTTTAGCTGATCCCAATACTCAATTGGAGGGTGATGTGCGGAAAACGATCCGACACAAAACTCACCGGCAAGTGCACCGGGTCGTATCAAGTAATAATAACTCACGGGAGTGAGGTCGATCCCACAGGGATTGAAGGATTGATCAATTTTAGTTTAGTGGTTGATTTAGTCAAGCGAATTAAGATTTGGTTGAGAGATTTGTGATTTGCAGAATTTAAATTGCATGGAAAGTAAAGGGAATGGGCAATTTGCATGAAATTAAAGAGAACTGAAATTCAAAGTGCTGAATCTTAAAGAGCAAGAAATTAAATGGCCGAAACTTAGAATGCAAGAAATGTAAATTGAAGAATCTTAAAGTGCAAGAAATGTAAATGGCTTGAATTGTAAAGGGAATTGGGAATTGGATTTGCAGAAATTAAACAAGGAAAAGTAAAATTCAACAAACAGAAGAGTAGAAGATAACTTGAATTGAATCAGATCTAAAACGGAATTGTAAATGGGCTTGAAAAGCATTAAACAAAGAATCGAAAATGGGAATCCAGATCTCAGGACTCAAGAGACTAGATAACCAAGTCTAGATCTCAATGCCTTCCTAGATCTAACAAGAGCAATTGCAAAGGAAATGTAAATTGCAGAGAAAGTAGAAGAAGAAGCAATTATCAGAAATTGAAATTCAATTGTGCAGTAAAATTAAACAAGATCCCAAGGTGAGATTGAAACAGAATTTCTTCAATTCTCCACCCAAGATCCGAAGCAAGAAAAGTAAAGAGTATTCAAGCAAGAACAAGGAAGAAGAGAGATCAATTCTCCTCCCCAAATTCTCTTGAATTAAAACAACAATGCCAAAATGTAAAAGTGAGCCCTCTACAAAACTACTAAATCAAAACCGAAAAGAAAAGCTCCCTAGAAACTTAAATCTTCATCTATTTATACACTTTCTTCAAATGGTCTTCAAGCCTTGAATTGGGCCTTTGCTCTTGATGGAATTGGGTTGATAGAGGCCTTGGTTGATTGCTCTTGGAGTTGGAAAAAGTTTGGGGTCAAACTTTTGCTCAAACGTTGGCCCCCTTATGCACACTCATGGCGCCAACGTTTGCCAAAAAGTTTGAGGCAAACGTTGGCGCAAACTTTTTGTCTCCAGGGTGTGTTGTTGATGGCGCCAACGTTTGCCAAAAAGTTTGAGGCAAATGTTGGCGCAAACTTTTTCTCTCCAGGGTGTTGATTTGTGATGCCAACATTTGCCAAAAAGTTTGAGGCAAACGTTGGCTCAAGCTTTTCTCCCAAAAGTTTGAGCTAAAGTTTGAAGCAAACTTTTGCTCAAGCTTTTTGTTCCCTGGTGTGTTTTCACTTATCCGAAAGTTTGAGCTAAAGTTTGAGGCAAACTTTTGCTCAAACTTTTTGTTCTCTCTTGCTCCTAGCCATTCCCTCTTGCTTCAACCTTTCTCCAAGCTTTCTTCACCTATCATTCTGAACTCCCTGCACTCAAAGTGGATTTTCTGGAGCTACAGAACTGGAAATGGTGCGCTTTCAATTGGTTTGGAAAGTAGACATCCAGGGCTTTCCAGAAATATATAATAGTCCATACTTTGGCCGAGTTTAGATGACGTAAAAGGGCGTTGAACGCCAGTTCTACGCTGCTGTCTGGAGTTAAACGCCAGAAACACGTCACAAGCCAAAGTTGAACGCCAGAAATACGTTACAAACTGGCGTTCAACTCCAAGATTGACCTCTTCACGTGTAACATTCAAGCTCATCCCAAGCACACACCAAGTGGACCCCGGAAGTGGATTTATGCATCAATTACTTACTTCTGTAAACCCTAGTAACTAGTTTATTATAAATAGGACTTTTTACTATTGTATTAGAGATCTTTTGATCAATTTTAGATATCTAGACCTCCATGGGAGGCTGGCCACTTGGCCATGCTTACCCTATATTCACTTATGTATTTTTCTACGGTAGAGTTTCTGCACTCCATAGATTAAGGTGTGGAGCTCTGCTGTTCCTCAAAGATTAATGCAAAGTACTACTATTTTTCTAATCAATTCAACTTATTCTGCTTCTAAGATATTCATTCGCACTTCAACCTGAATGTGATGAACGTGACAATCATCATCATTCCCCCACAAACGCGTGCCTGACAACCACTTGCGTTCCACCTTAGATTGAATGGGTATCTCTTGGATCTCTTAATCAGAATCTTCGTGGTATAAGCTAGATTGATGGCGGCATTCATAAGAGTCCAGAAAGTCTAAACCTTGTCTGTGGTATTCCGGATTGAATGACTGTGATGAACTTCAAACTCGCGAGTGCTGGTCGTAGTGACAGACGCAAAAGGAGGGTGAATCCTATTCCAGTATGATCGAGAACCTCAGATGATTAGTCGTGCTGTGACAGAGCATTTGGACCTTTTTCACAAGAGGATGGGATGCAGCCATTGACAAGGGTGATGCCTCCAGACGATTAGCCATGCAGTGACAGCGCATCGGACCATTTTCCAGAGAGGATAAAAAGTAGCCATTGACAACGGTGATGTCCTTACAAAAAGCCAGCCATGGAAATGAGTAAGATTGATTGGATGAAAACAGCAGAAAAGCAGAGGTTCAGAGGAATGAATGCATCTCTATACGCTTATCTAAAATTCTAACCAATGAATTACATAAGTATTTCTATCCTTATTTTCTATTTTATTATTTATGTTCGAAAACTCCATAACTATTTTATATCCGCCTGACTGAGATTTATAAGGTGACCATAGCTTGCTTCATATCAACAATCTCCGTGGGATCGACCCTTACTCACGTAAGGTTTATTACTTGGACGACCCAGTGCACTTGCTGGTAAGTTGTATCGAAGTTGTGAATGAAAAACAATTTATTAAGACGTGCGTACAGAGTTTTTGGCGCCGTTACCATGAGATCACAATTTCGTGCACCAAGTTTTTGGCGCCGTTGCGGGGGATTGTTCGAGTTTGAACAACTGACGGTTCATCTTGTTGCTCAAATTAGGTAATTTTCTTCTTATTTTCAAAAAGTTTTCAAAAAAAAAAAATTTTTCAAAAATCTTTCAAAAATTTTCTCCTTTGTTTTCGAAAAAAATTTAAAAAAACAAATGTTTTCAAAAAAAATATATTTTTCTTCAGAATTTTTAAGAATGAATTCTAGTGTTTCATGATGATTTGTTGAATCCTGGCTGGCTGTGAAGCCATGTCCAAATTCCTTTGGACTGAGGATTCAACTAATCACTTCAATTCATGTAATAGCATACTAAAGCTTGGCTGGCTATTAAGCCATGCCTAACCCTCAAATTGGAGCTTTAGACTAAAGAGCACAAGATTCCTGGAATTCATATTAAAAATTTTGGAATCCTTATTTTTCTTTTTCACATTAATTTTCTAAAAATCCAAAAAAATTTAATAAAATCATAAAAATAAAAAATATTTCATGTTTCTTGTTTGAGTCTTGAGTCAAGTTGAAAGTTTGGTGTCAATTGCATGTTTTAAAGTTTGCATAAAATTTTCGAAAAATTCATGCATTCATAGTATTCTTCATGATCTTCAAGTTGTTCTTGGTAAGTCTTCTTGTTTGATCTTGATGTTTTCATGTTTTGTGTCTTTTCTTGTTTTTCATATGCATTCTTGCATTCATAGTGTCTATGCATGAAAAATTTTTAAGTTTGGTGTCTTGCATGTTTTCTTTGCATTTAAAATTTTTCAAAAATAAGTTCTTGATGTTCATCTTGACATTCAAAGTGTTCTTGGTGTTCATCTTGACATTCATAGCATTCTTGCATGCATTCATTGTTTTGATCCAAAATTTTCATGCATTGAGTCTTTTTCATGTTTTTCCCTCTCATCATTAAAAATTTAAAAATATTTTTCAAAAATCTTTTTCTTATCTTTATCTCCTAATTTTCAAAAATAACATCATCAATTAATGTTTTGATTCAAAAATTTCAAGTTTGTTACTTGCTTGTTAAGAATGATTCAAACTTTGAGTTCTAGAATCATATCTTGTGATTTCTTGTGAATCAAGTCATTAATTGTGATTTTAAAAATCAAATCTTTTTCAAAACTAATTTCAATCATATCTTTTCAAAAATATCTCTTTATCTTATTTTTTTCAAAATTTGATTTTAAAATATCCTTTCTGACTTCTTATCTTCTTATCTTTTCAAAATTGATTTTCAAATTTGTTTCAACTAACTAACTAACATTTTGTTTGTTTCTTATCTTTTTCAAAACTACCTAACTAACTCTCTCTCTCTCTAATTTTCGAAAATATCTATCTCTTTTTCAAAATTTCTTTTTAATTAACTAATTAATTTAATTGTAATTTTGATCTTAAACCTCAATTAGTTTCTCTGATGCAGCAGAACTGCAAGTTTCATAGACTTCCATCTGAAGATCCTTTTCAGTTCTTAACTGAATTCTTGCAGATATGTGATACTGTTAAGACTAATGGAGTAGATCCTGAAGTCTACAGGCTCGTGCTTTTCCCTTTTGCTGTAAGAGACAGAGCTAGAGTATGGTTGGACTCTCAACCTAAGGATAGCCTGAACTCTTGGGATAAGCTGGTCAAGCCTTTCTTAGCCAAGTTCTTTCCTCCTCAAAAGCTGAGTAAGCTTAGAGTGGATATTCAGACCTTCGGACAGAAAGAAGGTGAATCCCTCTATGAAGCTTGGGAGAGATACAATGGACTGACCAAAAAGTGTCCTTCTGACATGCTTTCAGAATGGACCATCCTGGATATATTCTATGATGGTCTGTCTGAATTAAATTGATACTCTGAATGCCATATTGGCTCAGAATAAAATATTGACTCAGCAAGTCAATATGATTTCTCAGAGTCTGAATGGAATGCAAGCTGCATCCAACAGTACTCAAGAGGCATCTTCTGAAGAAGAAGCTTATGATCTTGAAAACCCTGCAATAGCAGAGGTGAATTACATGGGTGAACCTTATGGAAACACCTATAACCCCTCATGGAAAAATCACCCAAATTTCTCATGGAAGGATCAATAAAAGCCTCAACAAGGCTTTAGTAATGGTGGAAGAAATAGGTTTAACAATAGTAAACCTTTTCCATCATCCACTCAGCAACAGACAGAGAACTCTGAACAAAATACCTCTAATTTAGCAAACGTAGTCTCTGATCTATCTAAGGCCACTGTAAGTTTCATGAATGAAACAAAGTCCTCCATTAGAAATTTGGAGGCACAAGTGGGCCAGCTGAGTAAAAGGATCATTGAAATCCCTCTTAGTACTCTCCCAAGCAATACAGAAGAAAATCCAAAACGAGAGTGCAAGGCCATTGACATAGTTAACACGGCCGAACCTGGAGAGGAAGGGGAGGACGTAAATCCCAGTGAGGAAGACCTCCTAGGACGTCCAGTGATCAATAAGGAGTTTCCCTTTGAGGAACCAAGGAATCTGAGACTCATCTAGAGACCATAGAGATTCCATTGAACTTCATTATGCCCTTCATGAGCTCTGACGAGTATTCATCTTCTGAAGAGAATGAGGATGTTACTAAAGAGCAAGTTACCAAGTACCTTGGTGCAATCATAAAGCTGAATGCCAAATTATTTGGTATTAAGACTTGGGAAGATGAACCTCCCTTGTTCACCAATGAACTAAGTGATCTGGATCAACTGACATTGCCTCAGAAGAAACAGGATCCTGGAAAGTTCGTAATACCTTGTACCATAGGCAACATGATCTTTGAAAAGGCTCTATTTGACCTTGGTTCAGGGATAAACCTCATGCCCCTCTCTGTAATAGAGAAACTGGGAATCTTTGGGGTGCAAGCTACTAAAATCTCATTAGAGATGGCAGACAATTCAAGAAAACAGGCTTATGGACAAGTAGAGGACATATTAGTAAAGGTTAAAGGCCTTTACATCCCTGCTGATTTTATAATCCTTGATACTGGGAAGGATGAGGATGAATCTATCATCCTTGGAAGACCTTTCCTAGCCACAGCAAGAGCTGTGATTGATGTTGACAGAGGTGAATTAGTCCTTCAATTGAATGAGGACTCCCTTGTGTTTACAACTCAAGGTTACCCTTCTGTAAACATGGAAAAGAGGCACAGTAAGCCTCTCTCAAAACAGAGTCAACCAAAGCCCCCACAGTCAAACTCTAAGTTTGGTGTTGGGAGGCCACAACCAAACTCTAAGTTTGGTGTTGAATTCCCATATCCAAACTCTAAGTTTGGTGTTGGAAAGTCTCAACAATGCCTCTGAACATCTGTGAGGCTCCATGAGAGCCCACTGTCAAGCTATTGACATTAAAGAAGCGCTTGTTAGGAGGCAACCCAATTTTTATTTATCTAATTTTATTTTTCTTGTTCCTTCATGTTTTATTAGGTTCATGATCATGTAGAGTCACAAAATAAATATAAAAATTGAAAACGGAATCAAAAACAGTAGAAGAAAAATCACACCCTGGAGGAAGACCTTACTGGCGTTTAAACGCCAGTAAGAAGCATCTGGCTAGCGTTTAACGCCAGAACAGAGCATGGTTCTGGCGCTGAACACCCAAAATGGGCAGCATCTGGGCTTTTGAACGCCAGAATTGCACTCTGGAGAAGAGCTGGCTCTGAACGCCCAGAACAAGCATGGTTCTGGCGTTCAACGCCAGAAATGGGCAACAAATGGGCGTTCAACGCCCAGAACAAGCACCAATCTAGCACTGAACGCCCAGAGTTGTGTGCAAAGGCATTTTGCATGCCTAAACACCTCAGGATCTGTGGACCCCACAGGATCCCAACCTACCTCCACTCACTTCTTCTCACCCCTCTTTCACACAATCCCATAAACACTCTTCCCCAAAACTCTTCATCAATCACCTCAATCTCTCTTCCCTATCACCACTTCACCACTCTCATCCATCCACTCTTCCCCATAAACCTACCTCATAAACTCCACCTACCTTCAAAATTCAAAATCAATTTCCCACCCAAACCTTTCTCTATGTTAAGTGCTTACCCATGTTTGTGTCTTCATTACATGATCATTAGTATTTAGTAACTTTGTCTTAAAGTTATGAATGTCCTATGAATCCATCACCTCTCTTAGTTTAAATATATTGATGTGGTGACAATGCTTCTTGTTTTCTGAATGAATGCTTGAACAGTGCATATGTCTTTTGAAGTTGTTGTTTAAGAATGTTAAATATGTTGGCTCTTGAAAGAATGATGATAAGGAGACATGTTATTTGATAATCTGAAAAATCATAAAAATGATTCTTGAAGCAAGAAAAAGTAGCAAGGAACAAAGCTTGCAGAAAAAAAATAGCGAAAAAATAGAAAAAAAAAAGAGAGAGAAAAAGCAAGCAGAAAAAGCCAAAAGCTCTTAAAACCAAGAGGCAAGAGCAAAAAGCCAATAACCATTAAAACCAAAAGGCAAGGGTAAATAAAAAGGATCCCAAAGCTTTGAGCATCAGTGGATAGGAGGGCCTAAAGGAATAAAATCCTGGCCTAAGCGGCTAAACTAAGTTGTCCCTAA